>NC_086448.1:394586222-394842833 GCF_028390025.1 Pseudophryne corroboree
CCTTAGTTTGGAAGAAAAATGTAAAGGTACAAGACAGCTTTTCCTTGCCAATATCGTCCTTTTGCAAGGAGGTACACATTGGTAAATTCAGGGCTATGCAATGTAAATGAAGGCCTAACAGGAGTCGTTGAAATTTTCTGTCTAGTGTCCTTAGTTTGGGAGAAAAATGCAGAGGTACAAAACAGCATTTCCTTGCCAATATCTTCCTTTTGCAAGGAGATACACATTGGTAAATTCAGGGCTATGCATTGTAGATGAAGGCCTAACAGGAGGCTTTAAACTTTTCTCTATAGTGTCCTTAGTTTGGAAGAAAAATGCAAAGGTACAAGACAGCTTTTCCTTGCCAATATTATCCTTTTACAAGGAGATACACATTGGTAAATTCTGGGCTGTGCAGTGTAGATGAAGGCCTAACAGGAGGCTTTAAACTTTTCTCTCTAGTGTCCTTAGTTTGGGAGAAAAATGCAAAGGTACAAGACAGCTTTTCCTTGCCAATATCTTCCTTTTGCAAGGAGATACACATTGGTAAGTTCAGGGATATGCAGTGTAGATGAAGGCCTAACAGGAGGCTTTAAACTTTTCTCTCTAGTGTCCTTAGTTTGGGAGAAAAATGCAAAGGTACAAGACAGCATTTCCTTGCCAATATCTTCCTTTTGCAAGGAGATACACATTGGTAAATTCAGGGCTATGCATTGTAGATGAAGGCCTAACAGGAGGCTTTAAACTTTTCTCTCTAGTGTCCTTAGTTTGGGAGAAAAATGCAAAGGTACAAGACAGCATTTCCTTGCCAATATCTTCCTTTTGCAAGGAGATACACATTGGTAAATTCAGGGCTATGCAGTGTAGATGAAGGCCTAACAGGAGGCTTTAAACTTTTCTCTCTAGTGTCCTTAGTTTGGGAGAAAAATGCCAATGTACAAGACAGCTTTTCCTTGCCAATATCGTCCTTTTGCAAGGAGGTACACATTGGTAAATTCAGGGCTATGCAGTGTAGATGAAGACCTAACAGGAGGCTTTAAACTTTTCACTATAGTGTCCTTAGTTTGGGAGAAAAATGCAAAGGTACAAGACAGCTTTTCCTTGCCAATATCTTCCTTTAGCAAGGAGATACACATTGGTAAATTCAGGGCTATGCAGTGTAGATGAATGCCTAACAGGAGGCTTTAAAATTTTCTCTCTAGTGTCCTTAGTTTTGGAGAAAAATGCAAAGGTACAAGACAGCATTTCCTTGCCAATATCTTCCTTTTGCAAGGAGATACACATTGGTAAGTTCAGGGATATGCAGTGTAGATGAAGGCCTAACAGGAGGCTTTAAACTTTTCTCTCTAGTGTCCTTAGTTTGGGAGAAAAATGCAAAGGTACAAGACAGCATTTCCTTGCCAGTATCTTCCTTTTGCAAGGAGATACACATTGGTAAATTCAGGGCTATGCAGTGTAGATGAAGGCCTAACAGGAGGCTTTAAACTTTTCTCTCTAGTGTCCTTAGTTTGGGAGAAAAATGCAAAGGTATAAGACAGCATTTCCTTGCCAGTATCTTCCTTTTGCAAGGAGATACACATTGGTAAATTCAGGGCTATGCATTGTAGATGAAGGCCTAACAGGAGGCTTTAAACTTTTCTCTATAGTGTCCTTAGTTTGGAAGAAAAATGCAAAGGTACAAGACAGCTTTTCCTTGCCAATATTATCTTTTTACAAGGAGATACACATTGGTAAATTCAGGGCTATGCAGTGTAGATGAAGGCCTAACAGGAGGCTTTAAAATTTTCTCTCTAGTGTCCTTAGTTTTGGAGAAAAATGCAAAGGTACAAGACAGCATTTCCTTGCCAATATCTTCCTTTTGCAAGGAGATACACATTGGTAAGTTCAGGGATATGCAGTGTAGATGAAGGCCTAACAGGAGGCTTTAAACTTTTCTCTCTAGTGTCCTTAGTTTGGGAGAAAAATGCAAAGGTACAAGACAGCATTTCCTTGCCAGTATCTTCCTTTTGCAAGGAGATACACATTGGTAAATTCAGGGCTATGCAGTGTAGATGAAGGCCTAACAGGAGGCTTTAAACTTTTCTCTCTAGTGTCCTTAGTTTGGGAGAAAAATGCAAAGGTACAAGACAGCATTTCCTTGCCAGTATCTTCCTTTTGCAAGGAGATACACATTGGTAAATTCAGGGCTATGCATTGTAGATGAAGGCCTAACAGGAGGCTTTAAACTTTTCTCTATAGTGTCCTTAGTTTGGAAGAAAAATGCAAAGGTACAAGACAGCTTTTCCTTGCCAATATTATCTTTTTACAAGGAGATACACATTGGTAAATTCAGGGCTATGCAGTGTAGATGGAGGCCTAACAGGAGGCTTTAAACTTTTCTCTCTAGTGTCCTTAGTTTGGGAGAAAAATGCAAAGGTACAAGACAGCTTTTCCTTGCCAATATCTTCCTTTAGCAAGGAGATACACATTGGTACATTCAGGGCTATGCATTGTAGATGAAGGCCTAACAGGAGGCTATAAACTTTTCTTTCTAGTGTCCTTAGTTTGGGAGAATAATGCAAAGGTACAAGACAGCATTTCCTTGCCAATATCTTCCTTTTGCAAGGAGATACACATTGGTAAATTCAGGGCTATGCAGTGTAGATGAAGGGCTAACAGGAGGCTTTAAACTTTACTCTATAGTGTCCTTAGTTGGGAAGAAAAATGCAAAGGTACAAGACAGCTTTTCCTTGCCAATATTATCCTTTTACAAGGAGATACACATTGGTAAATTCAGGGCTATGCAGTGTAGATGAAGGCCTAACAGGAGGCTTTAAACTTTTCTCTCTAGTGTCCTTAGTTTGGGAGAAAAATGCAAAGGTACAAGACAGCATTTCCTTGCCAATGTCTTCCTTTTGCAAGGAGATACACATTGGTAAATTCAGGGCTATGCATTGTAGATGAAGGCCTAACAGGAGGCTTTAAACTTTTCTCTCTAGTGTCCTTAGTTTGGGAGAAAAATGCCAATGTACAAGACAGCTTTTCCTTGCCAATATCGTCCTTTTGCAAGGAGGTACACATTGGTAAATTCAGGGCTATGCAGTGTAGATGAAGACCTAACAGGAGGCTTTAAACTTTTCACTATACTGTCCTTAGTTTAGGAGAAAAATGCAAAGGTACAAGACAGCTTTTCCTTGCCAATATCTTCCTTTAGCAAGGAGGTACACATTGGTAAATTCAGGGCTATGCAATGTAGATGAAGGCCTAACAGGAGTCTTTGAAATTTTCTCTCTAGTGTCTTAGTTTGGGAGAAAAATGCAGAGGTACAAAACAGCTTTTCCTTGCCAATATCTTCCTTTTGCAAGGAGATACACATTGGTAAATTCAGGGCTATGCAGTGTAGATGAAGGCCTAACAAGAGGCTTTAAAATTTTCTAGTGTCCTTAGTTTGGGAGAAAAATGCAAAGGTACAAGACAGCTTTTCCTTGCCAATATCTTCCTTTAGCAAGGAGATACAGATTGGTAAATTCAGGGCTATGCAGTGTAGATGAATGCCTAACAGGAGGCTTTAACATTTTCTCTCTAGTGTCCTTAGTTTTGGAGAAAAATGCAAAGGTACAAGACAGCTTTTCCTTGCCAATATCTTCCTTTAGCAAGGAGATACACATTGGTAAATTCAGGGCTATGCATTGTAGATGAAGGCCTAACAGGAGGCTATAAACTTTTCTTTCTAGTGTCCTTAGTTTGGGAGAATAATGCAAAGGTACAAGACAGCTTTTCCTTGCCAATATCTTCCTTTTGCAAGGAGATACACATTGGTAAATTCAGGGCTATGCAGTGTAGATGAAGGCCTAACAGGAGGCTTTAAACTTTTCTCTATAGTGTCCTTAGTTTGGAAGAAAAATGCAAAGGTACAAGACAGCTTTTCCTTGCCAATATTATCCTTTTACAAGGAGATACACATTGGTAAATTCAGGGCTATGCAGTGTAGATGAAGGCCTAACAGGAGGCTTTAAACTTTTCTCTCTAGTGTCCTTAGTTTGGGAGAAAAATGCAAAGGTACAAGACAGCTTTTCCTTGCCAATATCTTCCTTTTGCAAGGAGATACACATTGGTAAATTCAGGGCTATGCAGTGTAGATGAAGGCCTAACAAGAGGCTTTAAAATTTTCTAGTGTCCTTAGTTTGGGAGAAAAATGCAAAGGTACAAGACAGCTTTTCCCTGCCAATATTATCCTTTTACAAGGAGATACACATTGGTAAATTCAGGGCTATGCAGTGTAGATGAAGGCCTAACAGGAGGCTTTAAACTTTTCTCTCTAGTGTCCTTAGTTTGGGAGAAAAATGCAAAGGTACAAGACAGCATTTCCTTGCCAATATCTTCCTTTTGCAAGGAGATACACATTGGTAAATTCAGGGCTATGCATTGTAGATGAAGGCCTAACAGGAGGCTTTAAACTTTTCTCTCTAGTGTCCTTAGTTTGGGAGAAAAATGCCAATGTACAAGACAGCTTTTCCTTGCCAATATCGTCCTTTTGCAAGGAGGTACACATTGGTAAATTCAGGGCTATGCAGTGTAGATGAAGACCTAACAGGAGGCTTTAAACTTTTCACTATAGTGTCCTTAGTTTGGGAGAAAAATGCAAAGGTACAAGACAGCTTTTCCATGCCAATATCTTCTTTTAGCAAGGAGATACACATTGGTAAATTCAGGGCTATGCAGTGTAGATGAATGCCTAACAGGAGGCTTTAAAATTTTCTCTCTAGTGTCCTTAGTTTTGGAGAAAAATGCAAAGGTACAAGACAGCATTTCCTTGCCAATATCTTCCTTTTGCAAGGAGATACACATTGGTAAATTCAGGGCTATGCATTGTAGATGAAGGCCTAACAGGAGGCTTTAAACTTTTCTCTATAGTGTCCTTAGTTTGGAAGAAAAATGCAAAGGTACAAGACAGCTTTTCCTTGCCAATATTATCCTTTTACAAGGAGATACACATTGGTAAATTCAGGGCTATGCAGTGTAGATGAAGGCCTAACAGGAGGCTTTAAACTTTTCTCTCTAGTGTCCTTAGTTTGGGAGAAAAATGCAAAGGTACAAGACAGCTTTTCCTTGCCAATATCTTCCTTTTGCAAGGAGATACACATTGGTAAGTTCAGGGATATGCAGTGTAGATGAAGGCCTAACAGGAGGCTTTAAACTTTTCTCTCTAGTGTCCTTAGTTTGGGAGAAAAATGCAAAGGTACAAGACAGCATTTCCTTGCCAATATCTTCCTTTTGCAAGGAGATACACATTGGTAAATTCAAGGCTATGCAGTGTAGATGAAGGCCTAACAGGATGCTTTAAACTTTTCTCTCTAGTGTCCTTAGTTTGGGAGAAAAATGCAAAGGTACAAGACAGCTTTTCCTTGCCAATATCGTCCTTTTGCAAGGAGGTACACATTGGTAAATTCAGGGCTATGCAATGTAGATGAAGGCCTAACAGGAGTCTTTGAAATTTTCTCTCTAGTGTCCTTAGTTTGGGAGAAAAATACAGAGGTACAAGACAGCTTTTCCTTGCCAATATCTTCCTTTTGCAAGGAGATACACATTGGTAAATTCAGGGCTATGCAGTGTAGATGAAGGCCTAACAAGAGGCTTTAAAATTTTTTAGTGTCCTTAGTTTGGGAGAAAAATGCAAAGGTACAAGACAGCTTTTCCTTGCCAATATCTTCCTTTAGCAAGGAGATACACATTGGTAAATTCAGGGCTATGCAGTGTAGATGAATGCCTAACAGGAGGCTTTAACATTTTCTCTCTAGTGTCCTTAGTTTTGGAGAAAAATGCAAAGGTACAAGACAGCTTTTCCTTGCCAATATCTTCCTTTAGCAAGGAGATACACATTGGTAAATTCAGGGCTATGCATTGTAGATGAAGGCCTAACAGGAGGCTATAAACTTTTCTCTCTAGTGTCCTTAGTTTGGGAGAAAAATGCAAAGGTACAAGACAGCTTTTCCTTGCCAATATCTTCCTTTTGCAAGGAGATACACATTGGTAAATTCAGTGCTATGCAATGTAGATGAAGGCCTAACAGGAGTCTTTGAAATTTTCTCTCTAGTGTCCTTAGTTTGGGAGAAAAATGCAGAGGTACAAAACAGCTTTTCCTTGCCAATATTATCCTTTTACAAAGAGATACACATTGGTAAATTCAGGGCTATGCAGTGTAGATGAAGGCCTAACAGGAGGCTTTAAACTTTTCTCTATAGTGTCCTTAGTTTGGAAGAAAAATGCAAAGGTACAAGACAGCTTTTCCTTGCCAATATTATCCTTTTACAAGGAGATACACATTGGTAAATTCAGGGCTATGCAGTGTAGATGAAGGCCTAACAGGAGGCTTTAAACTTTTCTCTCTAGTGTCCTTAGTTTGGGAGAAAAATGCAAAGGTACAAGACAGCTTTTCCTTGCCAATATCTTCCTTTTGCAAGGAGATACACATTGGTAAGTTCAGGGATATGCAGTGTAGATGAAGGCCTAACAGGAGGCTTTAAACTTTTCTCTCTAGTGTCCTTAGTTTGGGAGAAAAATGCAAAGGTACAAGACAGCATTTCCTTGCCAATATCTTCCTTTTGCAAGGAGATACACATTGGTAAATTCAAGGCTATGCAGTGTAGATGAAGGCCTAACAGGAGGCTTTAAACTTTTCTCTCTAGTGTCCTTAGTTTGGGAGAAAAATGCAAAGGTACAAGACAGCTTTTCCTTGCCAAAATCGTCCTTTTGCAAGGAGGTACACATTGGTAAATTCAGGGCTATGCAATGTAGATGAAGGCCTAACGAGTCTTTGAAATTTTCTCCCTAGTGTCCTTAGTTTGGGAGAAAAATACAGAGGTACAAGACAGCTTTTCCTTGCCAATATCTTCCTTTTGCAAGGAGATACACATTGGTAAATTCAGGGCTATGCAGTGTAGATGAAGGCCTAACAAGAGGCTTTAAAATTTTCTAGTGTCCTTAGTTTGGGAGAAAAATGCAAAGGTACAAGACAGCTTTTCCTTGCCAATATCTGCCTTTAGCAAGGAGATACACATTGGTAAATTCAGGGCTATGCAGTGTAGATGAATGCCTAACAGGAGGCTTTAACATTTTCTCTCTAGTGTCCTTAGTTTTGGAGAAAAATGCAAAGGTACAAGACAGCTTTTCCTTGCCAATATCTTCCTTTAGCAAGGAGATACACATTGGTAAATTCAGGGCTATGCATTGTAGATGAAGGCCTAACAGGAGGCTATAAACTTTTCTCTCTAGTGTCCTTAGTTTGGGAGAAAAATGCAAAGGTACAAGACAGCTTTTCCTTGCCAATATCTTCCTTTTGCAAGGAGATACACATTGGTAAATTCAGGGCTATGCAGTGTAGATGAAAGGCTAACAGGAGGCGTTAAACTTTTCTCTCTAGTGTCCTTAGTTTGGGAGAAAAATGCAAAGGTACAAGACAGCTTTTCCTTGCCAATATCTTCCTTTTGCAAGGAGATACACATTGGTAAATTCAGGGCTATGCATTGTAGATGAAGGCCTAACAGGAGGCTTTAAACTTTTCTCTATAGTGTCCTTAGTTTGGGAGAAAAATGCAAAGTACAAACAGCTTTTCCTTGCCAATATCTTCCTTTTGCAAGGAGATACACATTGGTAAATTCAGGGCTATGCCATGTAGATGAAGGCCTAACAGGAGGCTTTAAACTTTTCACTATAGTGTCCTTAGTTTGGGAGAAAAATGCAAAGGTACAAGACAGCTTTTCCTTGCCAATATCTTCCTTTAGCAAGGAGATACACATTGGTAAATTCAGGGCTATGCAGTGTAGATGAATGCCTAACAGGAGGCTTTAAAATTTTCTCTCTAGTGTCCTTAGTTTTGGAGAAAAATGCAAAGGTACAAGACAGCATTTCCTTGCCAATATCTTCCTTTTGCAAGGAGATACACATTGGTAAATTTAGGGCTATGCATTGTAGATGAAGGCCTAACAGGAGGCTTTAAACTTTTCTCTATAGTGTCCTTAGTTTGGAAGAAAAATGCAAAGGTACAAGACAGCTTTTCCTTGCCAATATTATCCTTTTACAAGGAGATACACATTGGTAAATTCAGGGCTATGCAGTGTAGATGAAGGCCTAACAGGAGGCTTTAAACTTTTCTCTCTAGTGTCCTTAGTTTGGGAGAAAAATGCAAAGGTACAAGACAGCTTTTCCTTGCCAATATCTTCCTTTTGCAAGGAGATACACATTGGTAAGTTCAGGGATATGCAGTGTAGATGAAGGCCTAACAGGAGGCTTTAAACTTTTCTCTCTAGTGTCCTTAGTTTGGGAGAAAAATGCAAAGGTACAAGACAGCATTTCCTTGCCAATATCTTCCTTTTGCAAGGAGATACACATTGGTAAATTCAAGGCTATGCAGTGTAGATGAAGGCCTAACAGGAGGCTTTAAACTTTTCTCTCTAGTGTCCTTAGTTTGGGAGAAAAATGCAAAGGTACAAGACAGCTTTTCCTTGCCAATATCGTCCTTTTGCAAGGAGGTACACATTGGTAAATTCAGTGCTATGCAATGTAGATGAAGGCCTAACAGGAGTCTTTGAAATTTTCTCTCTAGTGTCCTTAGTTTGGGAGAAAAATGCAGAGGTACAAAACAGCTTTTCCTTGCCAATATCTTCCTTTTGCAAGGAGATACACATTGGTAAATTCAGGGCTATGCAGTGTAGATGAAGGCCTAACAAGAGGCTTTAAAATTTTCTAGTGTCCTTAGTTTGGGAGAAAAATGCAAAGGTACAAGACAGCTTTTCCTTGCCAATATCTTCCTTTAGCAAGGAGATACACATTGGTAAATTCAGGGCTATGCAGTGTAGATGAATGCCTAACAGGAGGCTTTAACATTTTCTCTCTAGTGTCCTTAGTTTTGGAGAAAAATGCAAAGGTACAAGACAGCTTTTCCTTGCCAATATCTTCCTTTAGCAAGGAGATACACATTGGTAAATTCAGGGCTATGCATTGTAGATGAAGGCCTAACAGGAGGCTATAAACTTTTCTCTCTAGTGTCCTTAGTTTGGGAGAAAAATGCAAAGGTACTAGACAGCTTTTCCTTGCCAATATCTTCCTTTTGCAAGGAGATACACATTGGTAAATTCAGGGCTATGCAGTGTAGATGAAAGGCTAACAGGAGGCGTTAAACTTTTCTCTCTAGTGTCCTTAGTTTGGGAGAAAAATGCAAAGGTACAAGACAGCATTTCCTTGCCAATATCTTCCTTTTGCAAGGAGATACACATTGGTAAATTCAGGGCTATGAAGTGTAGATGAAGGGCTAACAGGAGACTTTAAACTTTTCTCTCTAGTGTCCTTAGTTTGGGAGAAAAATGCAAAGGTACAAGACAGCATTTCCTTGCCAATATCTTCCTTTTGCAAGGAGATACACATTGGTAAATTCAGGGCTATGAAGTGTAGATGAAGGTCTAACAAGAGGCTTAAAATCTTCTCTCTAGTGTCCTTAGTTTGGGAGAAAAATGCAAAGGTACAAGACAGCATTTCCTTGCCAATATCTTCCTTTTACAAGGAGATACACATTGGTAAATTCAGGGCTATGCAGTGTAGATGAAGGCCTAACAGGAGGCTTTAAACTTTTCTCTCTAGTGTCCTTAGTTTGGGAGAAAAATGCAAAGGTACAAGACAGCTTTTCCTTGCCAATATCTTCCTTTTGCAAGGAGATACACATTGGTACATTCAGGGCTATGCCATGTAGATGAAGGCCTAACAGGAGGCTTTAAACTTTACTCTATAGTGTCCTTTGTTTGGAAGAAAAATGCAAAGGTACAAGACAGCTTTTCCTTGCCAATATCTTCCTTTTGCAAGGAGATACACATTGGTAAATTCAGGGCTATGCCATGTAGATGAAGGCCTAACAGGAGGCTTTAAACTTTTCACTATAGTGTCCTTAGTTTGGGAGAAAAATGCAAAGGTACAAGACAGCTTTTCCTTGCCAATATCTTCCTTTAGCAAGGAGATACACATTGGTAAATTCAGGGCTATGCAGTGTAGATGAATGCCTAACAGGAGGCTTTAAAATTTTCTCTCTAGTGTCCTTAGTTTTGGAGAAAAATGCAAAGGTACAAGACAGCATTTCCTTGCCAATATCTTCCTTTTGCAAGGAGATACACATTGGTAAATTTAGGGCTATGCATTGTAGATGAAGGCCTAACAGGAGGCTTTAAACTTTTCTCTATAGTGTCCTTAGTTTGGAAGAAAAATGCAAAGGTACAAGACAGCTTTTCCTTGCCAATATTATCCTTTTACAAGGAGATACACATTGGTAAATTCAGGGCTATGCAGTGTAGATGAAGGCCTAACAGGAGGCTTTAAACTTTTCTCTCTAGTGTCCTTAGTTTGGGAGAAAAATGCAAAGGTACAAGACAGCTTTTCCTTGCCAATATCTTCCTTTTGCAAGGAGATACACATTGGTAAGTTCAGGGATATGCAGTGTAGATGAAGGCCTAACAGGAGGCTTTAAACTTTTCTCTCTAGTGTCCTTAGTTTGGGAGAAAAATGCAAAGGTACAAGACAGCATTTCCTTGCCAATATCTTCCTTTTGCAAGGAGATACACATTGGTAAATTCAAGGCTATGCAGTGTAGATGAAGGCCTAACAGGAGGCTTTAAACTTTTCTCTCTAGTGTCCTTAGTTTGGGAGAAAAATGCAAAGGTACAAGACAGCTTTTCCTTGCCAATATCGTCCTTTTGCAAGGAGGTACACATTGGTAAATTCAGTGCTATGCAATGTAGATGAAGGCCTAACAGGAGTCTTTGAAATTTTCTCTCTAGTGTCCTTAGTTTGGGAGAAAAATGCAGAGGTACAAAACAGCTTTTCCTTGCCAATATCTTCCTTTTGCAAGGAGATACACATTGGTAAATTCAGGGCTATGCAGTGTAGATGAAGGCCTAACAAGAGGCTTTAAAATTTTCTAGTGTCCTTAGTTTGGGAGAAAAATGCAAAGGTACAAGACAGCTTTTCCTTGCCAATATCTTCCTTTTGCAAGGAGATACACATTGGTAAATTCAAGGCTATGCAGTGTAGATGAAGGCCTAACAGGAGGCTTTAAACTTTTCTCTCTAGTGTCCTTAGTTTGGGAGAAAAATGCAAAGGTACAAGACAGCTTTTCCTTGCCAAAATCGTCCTTTTGCAAGGAGGTACACATTGGTAAATTCAGGGCTATGCAATGTAGATGAAGGCCTAACGAGTCTTTGAAATTTTCTCTCTAGTGTCCTTAGTTTGGGAGAAAAATACAGAGGTACAAGACAGCTTTTCCTTGCCAATATCTTCCTTTTGCAAGGAGATACACATTGGTAAATTCAGGGCTATGCAGTGTAGATGAAGGCCTAACAAGAGGCTTTAAAATTTTCTAGTGTCCTTAGTTTGGGAGAAAAATGCAAAGGTACAAGACAGCTTTTCCTTGCCAATATCTTCCTTTAGCAAGGAGATACACATTGGTAAATTCAGGGCTATGCAGTGTAGATGAATGCCTAACAGGAGGCTTTAACATTTTCTCTCTAGTGTCCTTAGTTTTGGAGAAAAATGCAAAGGTACAAGACAGCTTTTCCTTGCCAATATCTTCCTTTAGCAAGGAGATACACATTGGTAAATTCAGGGCTATGCATTGTAGATGAAGGCCTAACAGAAGGCTATAAACTTTTCTCTCTAGTGTCCTTAGTTTGGGAGAAAAATGCAAAGGTACAAGACAGCTTTTCCTTGCCAATATCTTCCTTTTGCAAGGAGATACACATTGGTAAATTCAGGGCTATGCAGTGTAGATGAAAGGCTAACAGGAGGCGTTAAACTTTTCTCTCTAGTGTCCTTAGTTTGGGAGAAAAATGCAAAGGTACAAGACAGCATTTCCTTGCCAATATCTTCCTTTTGCAAGGAGATACACATTAGTAAATTCAGGGCTATGCAGTGTAGATGAAGGGCTAACAGGAGACTTTAAACTTTTCTCTCTAGTGTCCTTAGTTTGGGAGAAAAATGCAAAGGTACAAGACAGCATTTCCTTGCCAATATCTTCCTTTTGCAAGGAGATACACATTGGTAAATTCAGGGCTATGCATTGTAGATGAAGGCCTAACAGGAGGCTTTAAACTTTACTCTATAGTGTCCTTTGTTTGGAAGAAAAATGCAAAGGTACAAGACAGCTTTTCCTTGCCAATATCTTCCTTTTGCAAGGAGATACACATTGGTAAATTCAGGGCTATGAAGTGTAGATGAAGGTCTAACAAGAGGCTTAAAATCTTCTCTCTAGTGTCCTTAGTTTGGGAGAAAAATGCAAAGGTACAAGACAGCATTTCCTTGCCAATATCTTCCTTTTACAAGGAGATACACATTGGTAAATTCAGGGCTATGCAGTGTAGATGAAGGCCTAACAGGAGGCTTTAAACTTTTCTCTCTAGTGTCCTTAGTTTGGGAGAAAAATGCAAAGGTACAAGACAGCTTTTCCTTGCCAATATCTTCCTTTTGCAAGGAGATACACATTGGTACATTCAGGGCTATGCCATGTAGATGAAGGCCTAACAGGAGGCTTTAAACTTTTCTCTATAGTGTCCTTAGTTTGGGAGAAAAATGCAAAGTACAAACAGCTTTTCCTTGCCAATATCTTCCTTTTGCAAGGAGATACACATTGGTAAATTCAGGGCTATGCCATGTAGATGAAGGCCTAACAGGAGGCTTTAAACTTTTCACTATAGTGTCCTTAGTTTGGGAGAAAAATGCAAAGGTACAAGACAGCTTTTCCTTGCCAATATCTTCCTTTAGCAAGGAGATACACATTGGTAAATTCAGGGCTATGCAGTGTAGATGAATGCCTAACAGGAGGCTTTAAAATTTTCTCTCTAGTGTCCTTAGTTTTGGAGAAAAATGCAAAGGTACAAGACAGCATTTCCTTGCCAATATCTTCCTTTTGCAAGGAGATACACATTGGTAAATTTAGGGCTATGCATTGTAGATGAAGGCCTAACAGGAGGCTTTAAACTTTTCTCTATAGTGTCCTTAGTTTGGAAGAAAAATGCAAAGGTACAAGACAGCTTTTCCTTGCCAATATTATCCTTTTACAAGGAGATACACATTGGTAAATTCAGGGCTATGCAGTGTAGATGAAGGCCTAACAGGAGGCTTTAAACTTTTCTCTCTAGTGTCCTTAGTTTGGGAGAAAAATGCAAAGGTACAAGACAGCTTTTCCTTGCCAATATCTTCCTTTTGCAAGGAGATACACATTGGTAAGTTCAGGGATATGCAGTGTAGATGAAGGCCTAACAGGAGGCTTTAAACTTTTCTCTCTAGTGTCCTTAGTTTGGGAGAAAAATGCAAAGGTACAAGACAGCATTTCCTTGCCAATATCTTCCTTTTGCAAGGAGATACACATTGGTAAATTCAAGGCTATGCAGTGTAGATGAAGGCCTAACAGGAGGCTTTAAACTTTTCTCTCTAGTGTCCTTAGTTTGGGAGAAAAATGCAAAGGTACAAGACAGCTTTTCCTTGCCAATATCGTCCTTTTGCAAGGAGGTACACATTGGTAAATTCAGTGCTATGCAATGTAGATGAAGGCCTAACAGGAGTCTTTGAAATTTTCTCTCTAGTGTCCTTAGTTTGGGAGAAAAATGCAGAGGTACAAAACAGCTTTTCCTTGCCAATATCTTCCTTTTGCAAGGAGATACACATTGGTAAATTCAGGGCTATGCAGTGTAGATGAAGGCCTAACAAGAGGCTTTAAAATTTTCTAGTGTCCTTAGTTTGGGAGAAAAATGCAAAGGTACAAGACAGCTTTTCCTTGCCAATATCTTCCTTTAGCAAGGAGATACACATTGGTAAATTCAGGGCTATGCAGTGTAGATGAATGCCTAACAGGAGGCTTTAACATTTTCTCTCTAGTGTCCTTAGTTTTGGAGAAAAATGCAAAGGTACAAGACAGCTTTTCCTTGCCAATATCTTCCTTTAGCAAGGAGATACACATTGGTAAATTCAGGGCTATGCGTTGTAGATGAAGGCCTAACAGGAGGCTATAAACTTTTCTTTCTAGTGTCCTTAGTTTGGGAGAAAAATGCAAAGGTACAAGACAGCATTTCCTTGCCAATATCTTCCTTTTGCAAGGAGATACACATTGGTAAATTCAGGGCTATGCAGTGTAGATGAAGGGCTAACAGGAGACTTTAAACTTTTCTCTCTAGTGTCCTTAGTTTGGGAGAATAATGCAAAGGTACAAGACAGCATTTCCTTGCCAATATCTTCCTTTTGCAAGGAGATACACATTGGTAAATTCAGGGCTATGCATTGTAGATGAAGGCCTAACAGGAGGCTTTAAACTTTACTCTATAGTGTCCTTAGTTGGGAAGAAAAATGCAAAGGTACAAGACAGCTTTTCCTTGCCAATATCTTCCTTTTGCAAGGAGATACACATTGGTAAAATCAGGGCTATGAAGTGTAGATGAAGGTCTAACAAGAGGCTTAAAATCTTCTCTCTAGTGTCCTTAGTTTGGGAGAAAAATACAAAGGTACAAGACAGCTTTTCCTTGCCAATATCTTCATTTTGCAAGGAGATACACATTGGTAAATTCAGAGCTATGCAGTGTAGATGAAGGCCTAACAGGAGGCTTTAAACTTTTTTCTCTATTGTCCTTAGTTTGGGAGAAAAATGCAAAGGTACAAGACAGCTTTTCCTTGCCAATATCTTCCTTTTGCAAGGAGATACACATTGGTAAATTCAGGGATTTGCAGTGTAGATGAAGGCCTAACAGGAGGCTTTAAACTTTTATCTCTAGTGTCCTTAGTTTGGGAGAAAAATGCAAAGGTACAAGACAGCATTTCCTTGCCAATATCTTCCTTTTGCAAGGAGAAACACATTGGTAAATTCAGGGCTATGCAGTGTAGATGAAGGCCTAACAGGAGGCTTTAAACTTTTCTCTCTAGTGTCCTTAGTTTGGGAGAAAAATGCCAATGTACAAGACAGCTTTTCCTTGCCAATATCGTCCTTTTGCAAGGAGGTACACATTGGTAAATTCAGGGCTATGCAGTGTAGATGAAGACCTAACAGGAGGCTTTAAACTTTTCACTATAGTGTCCTTAGTTTGGGATAAAAATGCAAAGGTACAAGACAGCTTTTCCTTGCCAATATCTTCCTTTAGCAAGGAGATACACATTGGTAAATTCAGGGCTATGCAGTGTAGATGAATGCCTAACAGGAGGCTTTAAAATTTTCTCTCTAGTGTCCTTAGTTTTGGAGAAAAATGCAAAGGTACAAGACAGCATTTCCTTGCCAATATCTTCCTTTTGCAAGGAGATACACATTGGTAAATTCAGGGCTATGCATTGTAGATGAAGGCCTAACAGGAGGCTTTAAACTTTACTCTATAGTGTCCTTTGTTTGGAAGAAAAATGCAAAGGTACAAGACAGCTTTTCCTTGCCAATATCTTCCTTTTGCAAGGAGATACACATTGGTAAAATCAGGGCTATGAAGTGTAGATGAAGATCTAACAAGAGGCTTAAAATCTTCTCTCTAGTGTCCTTAGTTTGGGAGAAAAATGCAAAGGTACAAGACAGCATTTCCTTGCCAATATCTTCCTTTTACAAGGAGATACACATTGGTAAATTCAGGGCTATGCAGTGTAGATGAAGGCCTAACAGGAGGCTTTAAACTTTTCTCTCTAGTGTCCTTAGTTTGGGAGAAAAATGCAAAGATACAAGACAGCTTTTCCTTGCCAATATCTTCCTTTTGCAAGGAGAAACACATTGGTACATTCAGGGCTATGCCATGTAGATGAAGGCCTAACAGGAGGCTTTAAACTTTTCTCTATAGTGTCCTTAGTTTGGGAGAAAAATGCAAAGTACAAACAGCTTTTCCTTGCCAATATCTTCCTTTTGCAAGGAGATACACATTGGTAAATTCAGGGCTATGCCATGTAGATGAAGGCCTAACAGGAGGCTTTAAACTTTTCACTATAGTGTCCTTAGTTTGGGAGTAAAATGCAAAGGTACAAGACAGCTTTTCCTTGCCAATATCTTCCTTTAGCAAGGAGATACACATTGGTAAATTCAGGGCTATGCAGTGTAGATGAATGCCTAACAGGAGGCTTTAAAATTTTCTCTCTAGTGTCCTTAGTTTTGGAGAAAAATGCAAAGGTACAAGACAGCATTTCCTTGCCAATATCTTCCTTTTGCAAGGAGATACACATTGGTAAATTCAGGGCTATGCATTGTAGATGAAGGCCTAACAGGAGGCTTTAAACTTTTCTCTATAGTGTCCTTAGTTTGGAAGAAAAATGCAAAGGTACAAGACAGCTTTTCCTTGCCAATATTATCCTTTTACAAGGAGATACACATTGGTAAATTCAGGGCTATGCAGTGTAGATGAAGGCCTAACAGGAGGCTTTAAACTTTTCTCTCTAGTGTCCTTAGTTTGGGAGAAAAATGCAAAGGTACAAGACAGCTTTTCCTTGCCAATATCTTCCTTTTGCAAGGAGATACACATTGGTAAGTTCAGGGATATGCAGTGTAGATGAAGGCCTAACAGGAGGCTTTAAACTTTTCTCTCTAGTGTCCTTAGTTTGGGAGAAAAATGCAAAGGTACAAGACAGCTTTTCCTTGCCAATATCTTCCTTTTGCAAGGAGATACACATTGGTAAGTTCAGGGATATGCAGTGTAGATGAAGGCCTAACAGGAGTCTTTGAAATTTTCTCTCTAGTGTCCTTAGTTTGGGAGAAAAATGCAAAGGTACAAGACAGCTTTTCCTTGCCAATATTATCGTTTTACAAGGAGATACACATTGGTAAATTCAGGGCTATGCAGTGTAGATGAAGGCCTAACAGGAGGCTTTAAACTTTTCTCTCTAGTGTCCTTAGTTTGGGAGAAAAATGCAAAGGTACAAGACAGCTTTTCCTTGCCAATATCTTCCTTTTGCAAGGAGATACACATTGGTAGGTTCAGGGATATGCAGTGTAGATGAAGGCCTAACAGGAGGCTTTAAACTTTTCTCTCTAGTGTCCTTAGTTTGGGTGAAAAATGCAAAGGTACAAGACAGCTTTTCCTTGCCAATATCGTCCTTTTGCAAGGAGGTACACATTGGTAAATTCAGGGCTATGCAATGTAAATGAAGGCCTAACAGGAGTCGTTGAAATTTTCTGTCTAGTGTCCTTAGTTTGGGAGAAAAATGCAGAGGTACAAAACAGCATTTCCTTGCCAATATCTTCCTTTTGCAAGGAGATACACATTGGTAAATTCAGGGCTATGCATTGTAGATGAAGGCCTAACAGGAGGCTTTAAACTTTTCTCTATAGTGTCCTTAGTTTGGAAGAAAAATGCAAAGGTACAAGACAGCTTTTCCTTGCCAATATTATCCTTTTACAAGGAGATACACATTGGTAAATTCTGGGCTGTGCAGTGTAGATGAAGGCCTAACAGGAGGCTTTAAACTTTTCTCTCTAGTGTCCTTAGTTTGGGAGAAAAATGCAAAGGTACAAGACAGCTTTTCCTTGCCAATATCTTCCTTTTGCAAGGAGATACACATTGGTAAGTTCAGGGATATGCAGTGTAGATGAAGGCCTAACAGGAGGCTTTAAACTTTTCTCTCTAGTGTCCTTAGTTTGGGAGAAAAATGCAAAGGTGCAAGACAGCATTTCCTTGCCAATATCTTCCTTTTGCAAGGAGATACACATTGGTAAATTCAGGGCTATGCATTGTAGATGAAGGCCTAACAGGAGGCTTTAAACTTTTCTCTCTAGTGTCCTTAGTTTGGGAGAAAAATGCAAAGGTACAAGACAGCATTTCCTTGCCAATATCTTCCTTTTGCAAGGAGATACACATTGGTAAATTCAAGGCTATGCAGTGTAGATGAAGGCCTAACAGGAGGCTTTAAACTTTTCTCTCTAGTGTCCTTAGTTTGGGAGAAAAATGCAAAGGTACAAGACAGCTTTTCCTTGCCAATATCGTCCTTTTGCAAGGAGGTACACATTGGTAAATTCAGGGCTATGCAATGTAGATGAAGGCCTAACAGGAGTCTTTGAAATTTTCTCTCTAGTGTCCTTAGTTTGGGAGAAAAATACAGAGGTACAAGACAGCTTTTCCTTGCCAATATCTTCCTTTTGCAAGGAGATACACATTGGTAAATTCAGGGCTATGCAGTGTAGATGAAGGCCTAACAAGAGGCTTTAAAATTTTTTAGTGTCCTTAGTTTGGGAGAAAAATGCAAAGGTACAAGACAGCTTTTCCTTGCCAATATCTTCCTTTAGCAAGGAGATACACATTGGTAAATTCAGGGCTATGCAGTGTAGATGAATGCCTAACAGGAGGCTTTAACATTTTCTCTCTAGTGTCCTTAGTTTTGGAGAAAAATGCAAAGGTACAAGACAGCTTTTCCTTGCCAATATCTTCCTTTAGCAAGGAGATACACATTGGTAAATTCAGGGCTATGCATTGTAGATGAAGGCCTAACAGGAGGCTATAAACTTTTCTCTCTAGTGTCCTTAGTTTGGGAGAAAAATGCAAAGGTACAAGACAGCTTTTCCTTGCCAATATCTTCCTTTTGCAAGGAGATACACATTGGTAAATTCAGTGCTATGCAATGTAGATGAAGGCCTAACAGGAGTCTTTGAAATTTTCTCTCTAGTGTCCTTAGTTTGGGAGAAAAATGCAGAGGTACAAAACAGCTTTTCCTTGCCAATATTATCCTTTTACAAGGAGATACACATTGGTAAATTCAGGGCTATGCAGTGTAGATGAAGGCCTAACAGGAGGCTTTAAACTTTTCTCTATAGTGTCCTTAGTTTGGAAGAAAAATGCAAAGGTACAAGACAGCTTTTCCTTGCCAATATTATCCTTTTACAAGGAGATACACATTGGTAAATTCAGGGCTATGCAGTGTAGATGAAGGCCTAACAGGAGGCTTTAAACTTTTCTCTCTAGTGTCCTTAGTTTGGGAGAAAAATGCAAAGGTACAAGACAGCTTTTCCTTGCCAATATCTTCCTTTTGCAAGGAGATACACATTGGTAAGTTCAGGGATATGCAGTGTAGATGAAGGCCTAACAGGAGGCTTTAAACTTTTCTCTCTAGTGTCCTTAGTTTGGGAGAAAAATGCAAAGGTACAAGACAGCATTTCCTTGCCAATATCTTCCTTTTGCAAGGAGATACACATTGGTAAATTCAAGGCTATGCAGTGTAGATGAAGGCCTAACAGGAGGCTTTAAACTTTTCTCTCTAGTGTCCTTAGTTTGGGAGAAAAATGCAAAGGTACAAGACAGCTTTTCCTTGCCAAAATCGTCCTTTTGCAAGGAGGTACACATTGGTAAATTCAGGGCTATGCAATGTAGATGAAGGCCTAACGAGTCTTTGAAATTTTCTCCCTAGTGTCCTTAGTTTGGGAGAAAAATACAGAGGTACAAGACAGCTTTTCCTTGCCAATATCTTCCTTTTGCAAGGAGATACACATTGGTAAATTCAGGGCTATGCAGTGTAGATGAAGGCCTAACAAGAGGCTTTAAAATTTTCTAGTGTCCTTAGTTTGGGAGAAAAATGCAAAGGTACAAGACAGCTTTTCCTTGCCAATATCTGCCTTTAGCAAGGAGATACACATTGGTAAATTCAGGGCTATGCAGTGTAGATGAATGCCTAACAGGAGGCTTTAACATTTTCTCTCTAGTGTCCTTAGTTTTGGAGAAAAATGCAAAGGTACAAGACAGCTTTTCCTTGCCAATATCTTCCTTTAGCAAGGAGATACACATTGGTAAATTCAGGGCTATGCATTGTAGATGAAGGCCTAACAGGAGGCTATAAACTTTTCTCTCTAGTGTCCTTAGTTTGGGAGAAAAATGCAAAGGTACAAGACAGCTTTTCCTTGCCAATATCTTCCTTTTGCAAGGAGATACACATTGGTAAATTCAGGGCTATGCAGTGTAGATGAAAGGCTAACAGGAGGCGTTAAACTTTTCTCTCTAGTGTCCTTAGTTTGGGAGAAAAATGCAAAGGTACAAGACAGCTTTTCCTTGCCAATATCTTCCTTTAGCAAGGAGATACACATTGGTAAATTCAGGGCTATGCATTGTAGATGAAGGCCTAACAGGAGGCTATAAACTTTTCTCTCTAGTGTCCTTAGTTTGGGAGAAAAATGCAAAGGTACAAGACAGCTTTTCCTTGCCAATATCTTCCTTTTGCAAGGAGATACACATTGGTAAATTCAGGGCTATGCATTGTAGATGAAGGCCTAACAGGAGGCTATAAACTTTTCTTTCTAGTGTCCTTAGTTTGGGAGAATAATGCAAAGGTACAAGACAGCATTTCCTTGCCAATATCTTCCTTTTGCAAGGAGATACACATTGGTAAATTCAGGGCTATGCAGTGTAGATGAAGGGCTAACAGGAGGCTTTAAACTTTACTCTATAGTGTCCTTAGTTGGGAAGAAAAATGCAAAGGTACAAGACAGCTTTTCCTTGCCAATATTATCCTTTTACAAGGAGATACACATTGGTAAATTCAGGGCTATGCAGTGTAGATGAAGGCCTAACAGGAGGCTTTAAACTTTTCTCTCTAGTGTCCTTAGTTTGGGAGAAAAATGCAAAGGTACAAGACAGCATTTCCTTGCCAATGTCTTCCTTTTGCAAGGAGATACACATTGGTAAATTCAGGGCTATGCATTGTAGATGAAGGCCTAACAGGAGGCTTTAAACTTTTCTCTCTAGTGTCCTTAGTTTGGGAGAAAAATGCCAATGTACAAGACAGCTTTTCCTTGCCAATATCGTCCTTTTGCAAGGAGGTACACATTGGTAAATTCAGGGCTATGCAGTGTAGATGAAGACCTAACAGGAGGCTTTAAACTTTTCACTATACTGTCCTTAGTTTAGGAGAAAAATGCAAAGGTACAAGACAGCTTTTCCTTGCCAATATCTTCCTTTAGCAAGGAGGTACACATTGGTAAATTCAGGGCTATGCAATGTAGATGAAGGCCTAACAGGAGTCTTTGAAATTTTCTCTCTAGTGTCTTAGTTTGGGAGAAAAATGCAGAGGTACAAAACAGCTTTTCCTTGCCAATATCTTCCTTTTGCAAGGAGATACACATTGGTAAATTCAGGGCTATGCAGTGTAGATGAAGGCCTAACAAGAGGCTTTAAAATTTTCTAGTGTCCTTAGTTTGGGAGAAAAATGCAAAGGTACAAGACAGCTTTTCCTTGCCAATATCTTCCTTTAGCAAGGAGATACACATTGGTAAATTCAGGGCTATGCAGTGTAGATGAATGCCTAACAGGAGGCTTTAACATTTTCTCTCTAGTGTCCTTAGTTTTGGAGAAAAATGCAAAGGTACAAGACAGCTTTTCCTTGCCAATATCTTCCTTTAGCAAGGAGATACACATTGGTAAATTCAGGGCTATGCATTGTAGATGAAGGCCTAACAGGAGGCTATAAACTTTTCTTTCTAGTGTCCTTAGTTTGGGAGAATAATGCAAAGGTACAAGACAGCATTTCCTTGCCAATATCTTCCTTTTGCAAGGAGATACACATTGGTAAATTCAGGGCTATGCAGTGTAGATGAAGGCCTAACAGGAGGCTTTAAACTTTTCTCTATAGTGTCCTTAGTTTGGAAGAAAAATGCAAAGGTACAAGACAGCTTTTCCTTGCCAATATTATCCTTTTACAAGGAGATACACATTGGTAAATTCAGGGCTATGCAGTGTAGATGAAGGCCTAACAGGAGGCTTTAAACTTTTCTCTCTAGTGTCCTTAGTTTGGGAGAAAAATGCAAAGGTACAAGACAGCTTTTCCTTGCCAATATCTTCCTTTTGCAAGGAGATACACATTGGTAAATTCAGGGCTATGCAGTGTAGATGAAGGCCTAACAAGAGGCTTTAAAATTTTCTAGTGTCCTTAGTTTGGGAGAAAAATGCAAAGGTACAAGACAGCTTTTCCTTGCCAATATTATCCTTTTACAAGGAGATACACATTGGTAAATTCAGGGCTATGCAGTGTAGATGAAGGCCTAACAGGAGGCTTTAAACTTTTCTCTCTAGTGTCCTTAGTTTGGGAGAAAAATGCAAAGGTACAAGACAGCATTTCCTTGCCAATATCTTCCTTTTGCAAGGAGATACACATTGGTAAATTCAGGGCTATGCATTGTAGATGAAGGCCTAACAGGAGGCTTTAAACTTTTCTCTCTAGTGTCCTTAGTTTGGGAGAAAAATGCCAATGTACAAGACAGCTTTTCCTTGCCAATATCGTCCTTTTGCAAGGAGGTACACATTGGTAAATTCAGGGCTATGCAGTGTAGATGAAGAACTAACAGGAGGCTTTAAACTTTTCACTATAGTGTCCTTAGTTTGGGAGAAAAATGCAAAGGTACAAGACAGCTTTTCCATGCCAATATCTTCCTTTAGCAAGGAGATACACATTGGTAAATTCAGGGCTATGCAGTGTAGATGAATGCCTAACAGGAGGCTTTAAAATTTTCTCTCTAGTGTCCTTAGTTTTGGAGAAAAATGCAAAGGTACAAGACAGCATTTCCTTGCCAATATCTTCCTTTTGCAAGGAGATACACATTGGTAAATTCAGGGCTATGCATTGTAGATGAAGGCCTAACAGGAGGCTTTAAACTTTTCTCTATAGTGTCCTTAGTTTGGAAGAAAAATGCAAAGGTACAAGACAGCTTTTCCTTGCCAATATTATCCTTTTACAAGGAGATACACATTGGTAAATTCAGGGCTATGCAGTGTAGATGAAGGCCTAACAGGAGGCTTTAAACTTTTCTCTCTAGTGTCCTTAGTTTGGGAGAAAAATGCAAAGGTACAAGACAGCTTTTCCTTGCCAATATCTTCCTTTTGCAAGGAGATACACATTGGTAAGTTCAGGGATATGCAGTGTAGATGAAGGCCTAACAGGAGGCTTTAAACTTTTCTCTCTAGTGTCCTTAGTTTGGGAGAAAAATGCAAAGGTACAAGACAGCATTTCCTTGCCAATATCTTCCTTTTGCAAGGAGATACACATTGGTAAATTCAAGGCTATGCAGTGTAGATGAAGGCCTAACAGGAGGCTTTAAACTTTTCTCTCTAGTGTCCTTAGTTTGGGAGAAAAATGCAAAGGTACAAGACAGCTTTTCCTTGCCAATATCGTCCTTTTGCAAGGAGGTACACATTGGTAAATTCAGGGCTATGCAATGTAAATGAAGGCCTAACAGGAGTCTTTGAAATTTTCTGTCTAGTATCCTTAGTTTGGGAGAAAAATGCAGAGGTACAAAACAGCATTTCCTTGCCAATATCTTCCTTTTGCAAGGAGATACACATTGGTAAATTCAGGGCTATGCATTGTAGATGAAGGCCTAACAGGAGGCTTTAAACTTTTCTCTATAGTGTCCTTAGTTTGGAAGAAAAATGCAAAGATACAAGACAGCTTTTCCTTGCCAATATTATCCTTTTACAAGGAGATACACATTGGTAAATTCAGGGCTGTGCAGTGTAGATGAAGGCCTAACAGGAGGCTTTAAACTTTTCTCTCTAGTGTCCTTAGTTTGGGAGAAAAATGCAAAGGTACAAGACAGCTTTTCCTTGCCAATATCTTCCTTTTGCAAGGAGATACACATTGGTAAGTTCAGGGATATGCAGTGTAGATGAAGGCCTAACAGGAGGCTTTAAACTTTTCTCTCTAGTGTCCTTAGTTTGGGAGAAAAATGCAAAGGTACAAGACAGCATTTCCTTGCCAATATCTTCCTTTTGCAAGGAGATACACATTGGTAAATTCAGGGCTATGCATTGTAGATGAAGGCCTAACAGGAGGCTTTAAACTTTTCTCTATAGTGTCCTTAGTTTGGAAGAAAAATGCAAAGGTACAAGACAGCTTTTCCTTGCCAATATTATCCTTTTACAAGGAGATACACATTGGTAAATTCAGGGCTATGCAGTGTAGATGAAGGCCTAACAGGAGGCTTTAAACTTTTCTCTCTAGTGTCCTTAGTTTGGGAGAAAAATGCAAAGGTACAAGACAGCTTTTCCTTGCCAATATCTTCCTTTTGCAAGGAGATACACATTGGTAAGTTCAGGGATATGCAGTGTTGATGAAGGCCTAACAGGAGGCTTTAAACTTTTCTCTCTAGTGTCCTTAGTTTGGGAGAAAAATGCAAAGGTACAAGACAGCTTTTCCTTGCCAATATCGTCCTTTTGCAAGGAGGTACACATTGGTAAATTCAGGGCTATGCAATGTAGATGAAGGCCTAACAGGAGTCTTTGAAATTTTCTCTTTAGTGTCTTAGTTTGGGAGAAAAATGCAGAGGTACAAAACAGCTTTTGCTTGCCAATATCTTCCTTTTGCAAGGAGATACACATTGGTAAATTCAGGGCTATGCAGTGTAGATGAAGGCCTAACAAGAGGCTTTAAAATTTTCTAGTGTCCTTAGTTTGGGAGAAAAATGCAAAGGTACAAGACAGCTTTTCCTTGCCAATATCTTCCTTTAGCAAGGAGATACACATTGGTAAATTCAGGGCTATGCAGTGTAGATGAATGCCTAACAGGAGGCTTTAACATTTTCTCTCTAGTGTCCTTAGTTTTGGAGAAAAATGCAAAGGTACAAGACAGCTTTTCCTTGCCAATATCTTCCTTTAGCAAGGAGATACACATTGGTAAATTCAGGGCTATGCATTGTAGATGAAGGCCTAACAGGAGGCTATAAACTTTTCTTTCTAGTGTCCTTAGTTTGGGAGAATAATGCAAAGGTACAAGACAGCATTTCCTTGCCAATATCTTCCTTTTGCAAGGAGATACACATTGGTAAATTCAGGGCTATGCAGTGTAGATGAAGGCCTAACAGGAGGCTTTAAACTTTTCTCTATAGTGTCCTTAGTTTGGAAGAAAAATGCAAAGGTACAAGACAGCTTTTCCTTGCCAATATTATCCTTTTACAAGGAGATACACATTGGTAAATTCAGGGCTATGCAGTGTAGATGAAGGCCTAACAGGAGACTTTAAACTTTTCTCTCTAGTGTCCTTAGTTTGGGAGAAAAATGCAAAGGTACAAGACAGCTTTTCCTTGCCAATATCTTCCTTTTGCAAGGAGATACACATTGGTAAGTTCAGGGATATGCAGTGTAGATGAAGGCCTAACAGGAGGCTTTAAATTTTTCTCTCTAGTGTCCTTAGTTTGGGAGAAAAATGCAAAGGTACAAGACAGCATTTCCTTGCCAATATCTTCCTTTTGCAAGGAGATACACATTGGTAAATTCAAGGCTATGCAGTGTAGATGAATGCCTAACAGGAGGCTTTAAACTTTTCTCTCTAGTGTCCTTAGTTTGGGAGAAAAATGCAAAGGTACAAGACAGCTTTTCCTTGCCAATATCGTCCTTTTGCAAGGAGATACACATTGGTAAATTCATGGCTATGCAGTGTAGATGAAGGCCTAACAGGAGGCTTTAAACTTTTCTCTCTAGTGTCCTTAGTTTGGGAGAAAAATGCCAATGTACAAGACAGCTTTTCCTTGCCAATATCGTCCTTTTGCAAGGAGGTACACATTGGTAAATTCAGGGCTATGCAGTGTAGATGAAGACCTAACAGGAGTCTTTGAAATTTTCCCTCTAGTGTCCTTAGTTTGGGAGAAAAATGCAGAGGTACAAAACAGCTTTTCCATGCCAATATCTTCCTTTTGCAAGGAGGTACACATTGGTAAATTTAGGGCTATCCAGTGTAGATGAAGACCTAACAGGAGTCTTTGAAATTTTCCCTCTAGTGTCCTTAGTTTGGGAGAAAATGCAGAGGTACAAAACAGCTTTTCCATGCCAATATCTTCCTTTTGCAAGGAGATACACATTGGTAAATTCAGGGCTATGCAGTGTAGATGAAGGCCTAACAAGAGGCTTTAAAATTTTCTAGTGTCCTTAGTTTGGGAGAAAAATGCAAAGATACAAGACAGCTTTTCCTTGCCAATATCGTCCTTTTGCAAGGAGGTACACATTGGTAAATTCAGGGCTATGCAATGTAGATGAAGGCCTAACAGGAGTCTTTGAAATTTTCTCTCTAGTGTCTTAGTTTGGGAGAAAAATGCAGAGGTACAAAACAGCTTTTCCTTGCCAATATCTTCCTTTTGCAAGGAGATACACATTGGTAAATTCAGGGCTATGCAGTGTAGATGAAGGCCTAACAAGAGGCTTTAAAATTTTCTAGTGTCCTTAGTTTGGGAGAAAAATGCAAAGGTACAAGACAGCTTTTCCTTGCCAATATCTTCCTTTAGCAAGGAGATACACATTGGTAAATTCAGGGCTATGCAGTGTAGATGAATGCCTAACAGGAGGCTTTAACATTTTCTCTCTAGTGTCCTTAGTTTTGGAGAAAAATGCAAAGGTACAAGACAGCTTTTCCTTGCCAATATCTTCCTTTAGCAAGGAGATACACATTGGTAAATTCAGGGCTATGCATTGTAGATGAAGGCCTAACAGGAGGCTATAAACTTTTCTTTCTAGTGTCCTTAGTTTGGGAGAATAATGCAAAGGTACAAGACAGCATTTCCTTGCCAATATCTTCCTTTTGCAAGGAGATACACATTGGTAAATTCAGGGCTATGCAGTGTAGATGAAGGCCTAACAGGAGGCTTTAAACTTTTCTCTATAGTGTCCTTAGTTTGGAAGAAAAATGCAAAGGTACAAGACAGCTTTTCCTTGCCAATATTATCCTTTTACAAGGAGATACACATTGGTAAATTCAGGGCTATGCAGTGTAGATGAAGGCCTAACAGGAGGCTTTAAACTTTTCTCTCTAGTGTCCTTAGTTTGGGAGAAAAATGCAAAGGTACAAGACAGCTTTTCCTTGCCAATATCTTCCTTTTGCAAGGAGATACACATTGGTAAGTTCAGGGATATGCAGTGTAGATGAAGGCCTAACAGGAGGCTTTAAACTTTTCTCTCTAGTGTCCTTAGTTTGGGAGAAAAATGCAAAGGTGCAAGACAGCTTTTCCTTGCCAATATCGTCCTTTTGCAAGGAGGTACACATTGGTAAATTCAGGGCTATGCAGTGTAGATGAAGACCTAACAGGAGTCTTTGAAATTTTCCCTCTAGTGTCCTTAGTTTGGGAGAAAAATGCAGAGGTACAAAACAGCTTTTCCATGCCAATATCTTCCTTTAGCAAGGAGATACACATTGGTAAATTCAGGGCTTTGCATTGTAGATGAAGGCCTAACAGGAGGCTATAAACTTTTCTCTCTAGTGTCCTTAGTTTGGGAGAAAAATGCAAAGGTACAAGACAGCTTTTCCTTGCCAATATCTTCCTTTTGCAAGGAGATACACATTGGTAAATTCAGGGCTATGCAGTGTAGATGAAAGGCTAACAGGAGGCGTTAAACTTTTCTCTCTAGTGTCCTTAGTTTGGGAGAAAAATGCAAAGGTACAAGACAGCATTTCCTTGCCAATATCTTCCTTTTACAAGGAGATACACATTGGTAAATTCAGGGCTATGCAGTGTAGATGAAGGCCTAACAGGAGGCTTTAAACTTTTCTCTCTAGTGTCCTTAGTTTGGGAGAAAAATGCAAAGGTACAAGACAGCTTTTCCTTGCCAATATCTTCCTTTTGCAAGGAGATAAACATTGGTAAATTCAGGGATATGCAGTGTAGATGAAGGCCTAACAGGAGGCTTTAAACTTTTCTCTCTAGTGTCCTTAGTTTGGGAGAAAAATGCAAAGGTACAAGACAGGTTTTCCTTGCCAATATCTTCCTTTTGCAAGGAGATACACATTGGTACATTCAGGGCTATGCCATGTAGATGAAGGCCTAACAGGAGGCTTTAAACTTTTCACTATAGTGTCCTTAGTTTGGGAGAAAAATGCAAAGGTACAAGACAGCTTTTCCTTGCCAATATCTTCCTTTAGCAAGGAGATACACATTGGTAAATTCAGGGCTATGCAGTGTAGATGAATGCCTAACAGGAGGCTTTAAAATTTTCTCTCTAGTGTCCTTAGTTTTGGAGAAAAATGCAAAGGTACAAGACAGCATTTCCTTGCCAATATCTTCCTTTTGCAAGGAGATACACATTGGTAAATTCAGGGCTATGCATTGTAGATGAAGGCCTAACAGGAGGCTTTAAACTTTTCTCTATAGTGTCCTTAGTTTGGAAGAAAAATGCAAAGGTACAAGACAGCTTTTCCTTGCCAATATTATCCTTTTACAAGGAGATACACATTGGTAAATTCAGGGCTATGCAGTGTAGATGAAGGCCTAACAGGAGGCTTTAAACTTTTCTCTCTAGTGTCCTTAGTTTGGGAGAAAAATGCAAAGGTACAAGACAGCTTTTCCTTGCCAATATCTTCCTTTTGCAAGGAGATACACATTGGTAAGTTCAGGGATATGCAGTGTAGATGAAGGCCTAACAGGAGGCTTTAAACTTTTCTCTCTAGTGTCCTTAGTTTGGGAGAAAAATGCAAAGGTACAAGACAGCATTTCCTTGCCAATATCTTCCTTTTGCAAGGAGATACACATTGGTAAATTCAAGGCTATGCAGTGTAGATGAAGGCCTAACAGGAGGCTTTAAACTTTTCTCTCTAGTGTCCTTAGTTTGGGAGAAAAATACAGAGGTACAAGACAGCTTTTCCTTGCCAATATCTTCCTTTTGCAAGGAGATACACATTGGTAAATTCAGGGCTATGCAGTGTAGATGAAGGCCTAACAAGAGGCTTTAAAATTTTCTAGTGTCCTTAGTTTGGGAGAAAAATGCAAAGGTACAAGACAGCTTTTCCTTGCCAATATCTTCCTTTAGCAAGGAGATACACATTGGTAAATTCAGGGCTATGCAGTGTAGATGAATGCCTAACAGGAGGCTTTAACATTTTCTCTCTAGTGTCCTTAGTTTTGGAGAAAAATGCAAAGGTACAAGACAGCTTTTCCTTGCCAATATCTTCCTTTAGCAAGGAGATACACATTGGTAAATTCAGGGCTATGCATTGTAGATGAAGGCCTAACAGGAGGCTATAAACTTTTCTCTCTAGTGTCCTTAGTTTGGGAGAAAAATGCAAAGGTACAAGACAGCTTTTCCTTGCCAATATCTTCCTTTTGCAAGGAGATACACATTGGTAAATTCTGGGCTATGCAGTGTAGATGAAAGGCTAACAGGAGGCGTTAAACTTTTCTCTCTAGTGTCCTTAGTTTGGGAGAAAAATGCAAAGGTACAAGACAGCATTTCCTTGCCAATATCTTCCTTTTGCAAGGAGATACACATTGGTAAATTCAGGGCTATGCATTGTAGATGAAGGCCTAACAGGAGGCTTTAAACTTTACTCTATAGTGTCCTTTGTTTGGAAGAAAAATGCAAAGGTACAAGACAGCTTTTCCTTGCCAATATCTTCCTTTTGCAAGGAGATACACATTGGTAAAATCAGGGCTATGAAGTGTAGATGAAGGTCTAACAAGAGGCTTAAAATCTTCTCTCTAGTGTCCTTAGTTTGGGAGAAAAATGCAAAAGCATAAAGAAAGCATTTCCTTGCCAATATCTTCCTTTTACAAGGAGATACACATTGGTAAATTCAGGGCTATGCAGTGTAGATGAAGGCCTAACAGGAGGCTTTAAACTTTTCTCTCTAGTGTCCTTAGTTTGGGAGAAAAATGCAAAGGTACAAGACAGCTTTTCCTTGCCAATATCTTCCTTTTGCAAGGAGATACACATTGGTACATTCAGGGCTATGCCATGTAGATGAAGGCCTAACAGGAGGCTTTAAACTTTTCACTATAGTGTCCTTAGTTTGGGAGAAAAATGCAAAGGTACAACACAGCTTTTCCTTGCCAATATCTTCCTTTAGCAAGGAGATACACATTGGTAAATTCAGGGCTATGCAGTGTAGATGAATGCCTAACAGGAGGCTTTAAAATTTTCTCTCTAGTGTCCTTAGTTTTGGAGAAAAATGCAAAGGTACAAGACAGCATTTCCTTGCCAATATCTTCCTTTTGCAAGGAGATACACATTGGTAAATTCAGGGCTATGCATTGTAGATGAAGGCCTAACAGGAGGCTTTAAACTTTTCTCTATAGTGTCCTTAGTTTGGAAGAAAAATGCAAAGGTACAAGACAGCTTTTCCTTGCCAATATTATCCTTTTACAAGGAGATACACATTGGTAAATTCAGGGCTATGCAGTGTAGATGAAGGCCTAACAGGAGGCTTTAAACTTTTCTCTCTAGTGTCCTTAGTTTGGGAGAAAAATGCAAAGGTACAAGACAGCTTTTCCTTGCCAATATCTTCCTTTTGCAAGGAGATACACATTGGTAAGTTCAATGATATGCAGTGTAGATGAAGGCCTAACAGGAGGCTTTAAACTTTTCTCTCTAGTGTCCTTAGTTTGGGAGAAAAATGCAAAGGTACAAGACAGCATTTCCTTGCCAATATCTTCCTTTTGCAAGGAGATACACATTGGTAAATTCAAGGCTATGCAGTGTAGATGAAGGCCTAACAGGAGGCTTTAAACTTTTTTCTCTAGTGTCCTTAGTTTGGGAGAAAAATGCAAAGGTACAAGACAGCTTTTCCTTGCCAATATCGTCCTTTTGCAAGGAGGTACACATTGGTAAATTCAGTGCTATGCAATGTAGATGAAGGCCTAACAGGGGTCTTTGAAATTTTCTCTCTAGTGTCCTTAGTTTGGGAGAAAAATGCAGAGGTACAAAACAGCTTTTCCTTGCCAATATCTTCCTTTTGCAAGGAGATACACATTGGTAAATTCAGGGCTATGCAGTGTAGATGAAGGCCTAACAAGAGGCTTTAAAATTTTCTAGTGTCCTTAGTTTGGGAGAAAAATGCAAAGGTACAAGACAGCTTTTCCTTGCCAATATCTTCCTTTAGCAAGGAGATACACATTGGTAAATTCAGGGCTATGCGTTGTAGATGAAGGCCTAACAGGAGGCTATAAACTTTTCTTTCTAGTGTCCTTAGTTTGAGAGAAAAATGCAAAGGTACAAGACAGCATTTCCTTGCCAATATCTTCCTTTTGCAAGGAGATACACATTGGTAAATTCAGGGCTATGCAGTGTAGATGAAGGCCTAACAGGAGGCTTTAAACTTTTCTCTCTAGTGTCCTTAGTTTGGGAGAAAAATGCAAAGGTACAAGACAGCTTTTCCTTGCCAATATCTTCCTTTTGCAAGGAGATACACATTGGTAAATTCAGGGCTATGCCATGTAGATGAAGGCCTAACAGGAGGCTTTAAACTTTTCACTATAGTGTCCTTAGTTTGGGAGAAAAATGCAAAGGTACAAGACAGCTTTTCCTTGCCAATATCTTCCTTTAGCAAGGAGATACACATTGGTAAATTCAGGGCTATGCAGTGTAGATGAATGCCTAACAGGAGGCTTTAAAATTTTCTCTCTAGTGTCCTTAGTTTTGGAGAAAAATGCAAAGGTACAAGACAGCATTTCCTTGCCAATATCTTCCTTTTGCAAGGAGATACACATTGGTAAATTCAGGGCTATGCATTGTAGATGAAGGCCTAACAGGAGGCTTTAAACTTTTCTCTATAGTGTCCTTAGTTTGGAAGAAAAATGCAAAGGTACAAGACAGCTTTTCCTTGCCAATATTATCCTTTTACAAGGAGATACACATTGGTAAATTCAGGGCTATGCAGTGTAGATGAAAGCCTAACAGGAGGCTTTAAACTTTTCTCTCTAGTGTCCTTAGTTTGGGAGAAAAATGCAAAGGTACAAGACAGCTTTTCCTTGCCAATATCTTCCTTTTGCAAGGAGATACACATTGGTAAGTTCAGGGATATGCAGTGTAGATGAAGGCCTAACAGGAGGCTTTAAACTTTTCTCTCCAGTGTCCTTAGTTTGGGAGAAAAATGCAAAGGTACAAGACAGCATTTCCTTGCCAATATCTTCCTTTTGCAAGGAGATACACATTGGTAAATTCAAGGCTATGCAGTGTAGATGAAGGCCTAACAGGAGGCTTTAAACTTTTCTCTCTAGTGTCCTTAGTTTGGGAGAAAAATGCAAAGGTACAAGACAGCTTTTCCTTGCCAATATCGTCCTTTTGCAAGGAGGTACACATTGGTAAATTCAGTGCTATGCAATGTAGATGAAGGCCTAACAGGAGTCTTTGAAATTTTCTCTCTAGTGTCCTTAGTTTGGGAGAAAAATGCAGAGGTACAAAACAGCTTTTCCTTGCCAATATCTTCCTTTTGCAAGGAGATACACATTGGTAAATTCAGGACTATGCAGTGTAGATGAAGGCCTAACAAGAGGCTTTAAAATTTTCTAGTGTCCTTAGTTTGGGAGAAAAATGCAAAGGTACAAGACAGCTTTTCCTTGCCAATATCTTCCTTTAGCAAGGAGATACACATTGGTAAATTCAGGGCTATGCAGTGTAGATGAATGCCTAACAGGAGGCTTTAACATTTTCTCTCTAGTGTCCTTAGTTTTGGAGAAAAATGCAAAGGTACAAGACAGCTTTTCCTTGCCAATATCTTCCTTTAGCAAGGAGATACACATTGGTAAATTCAGGGCTATGCGTTGTAGATGAAGGCCTAACAGGAGGCTATAAACTTTTCTTTCTAGTGTCCTTAGTTTGGGAGAAAAATGCAAAGGTACAAGACAGCATTTCCTTGCCAATATCTTCCTTTTGCAAGGAGATACACATTGGTAAATTCAGGGCTATGCAGTGTAGATGAAGGGCTAACAGGAGACTTTAAACTTTTCTCTCTAGTGTCCTTAGTTTGGGAGAAAAATGCAGAGGTACAAAACAGCTTTTCCTTGCCAATATCTTCCTTTTGCAAGGAGATACACATTGGTAAATTCAGGGCTATGCAGTGTAGATGAAGGCCTAACAAGAGGCTTTAAAATTTTCTAGTGTCCTTAGTTTGGGAGAAAAATGCAAAGGTACAAGACAGCTTTTCCTTGCCAATATCTTCCTTTAGCAAGGAGATACACATTGGTAAATTCAGGGCTATGCAGTGTAGATGAATGCCTAACAGGAGGCTTTAAACTTTTCTCTCTAGTGTCCTTAGTTTGGGAGAAAAATGCAAAGGTACAAGACAGCTTTTCCTTGCCAATATCTTCCTTTTGCAAGGAGATACACATTGGTAAGTTCAGGGATATGCAGTGTAGATGAAGGCCTAACAGGAGGCTTTAAACTTTTCTCTCTAGTGTCCTTAGTTTGGGAGAAAAATGCAAAGGTACAAGACAGCATTTCCTTGCCAATATCTTCCTTTTGCAAGGAGATACACATTGGTAAATTCAGGGCTATGCATTGTAGATGAAGGCCTAACAGGAGGCTTTAAACTTTTCTCTATAGTGTCCTTAGTTTGGAAGAAAAATGCAAAGGTACAAGACAGCTTTTCCTTGCCAATATTATCCTTTTACAAGGAGATACTCATTGGTAAATTCAGGGCTATGCAGTGTAGATGAAGGCCTAACAGGAGGCTTTAAACTTTTCTCTCTAGTGTCCTTAGTTTGGGAGAAAAATGCAAAGGTACAAGACAGCTTTTCCTTGCCAATATCTTCCTTTTGCAAGGAGATACACATTGGTAAATTCAAGGCTATGCAGTGTAGATGAAGGCCTAACAGGAGGCTTTAAACTTTTCTCTCTAGTGTCCTTAGTTTGGGAGAAAAATGTAAAGGTACAAGACAGCTTTTCCTTGCCAATATCGTCCTTTTGCAAGGAGGTACACATTGGTAAATTCAGTGCTATGCAATGTAGATGAAGGCCTAACAGGAGTCTTTGAAATTTTCTCTCTAGTGTCCTTAGTTTGGGAGAAAAATGCAGAGGTACAAAACAGCTTTTCCTTGCCAATATCTTCCTTTTGCAAGGAGATACACATTGGTAAATTCAGGGCTATGCATTGTAGATGAAGGCCTAACAGGAGGCTTTAAACTTTTCTCTATAGTGTCCTTAGTTTGGAAGAAAAATGCAAAGGTACAAGACAGCTTTTCCTTGCCAATATTATCCTTTTACAAGGAGATACACATTGGTAAATTCAGGGCTATGCAGTGTAGATGAAGGCCTAACAGGAGGCTGAAAACTTTTCTCTCTAGTGTCCTTAGTTTGGGAGAAAAATGCAAAGGTACAAGACAGCTTTTCCTTGCCAATATCTTCCTTTTGCAAGGAGAAACACATTGGTAAATTCAAGGCTATGCAGTGTAGATGAAGGCCTAACAGGAGGCTTTAAACTTTTCTCTCTAGTGTCCTTAGTTTGGGAGAAAAATGCAAAGGTACAAGACAGCTTTTCCTTGCCAATATCGTCCTTTTGCAAGGAGGTACACATTGGTAAATTCAGTGCTATGCAATGTAGATGAAGGCCTAACAGGAGTCTTTGAAATTTTCTCTCTAGTGTCCTTAGTTTGGGAGAAAAATGCAGAGGTACAAAACAGCTTTTCCTTGCCAATATCTTCCTTTTGCAAGGAGATACACATTGGTAAATTCAGGGCTATGCAGTGTAGATGAAGGCCTAACAAGAGGCTTTAAAATTTTCTAGTGTCCTTAGTTTGGGAGAAAAATGCAAAGGTACAAGACAGCTTTTCCTTGCCAATATCTTCCTTTAGCAAGGAGATACACATTGGTAAATTCAGGGCTATGCAGTGTAGATGAATGCCTAACAGGAGGCTTTAACATTTTCTCTCTAGTGTCCTTAGTTTTGGAGAAAAATGCAAAGGTACAAGACAGCTTTTCCTTGCCAATATCTTCCTTTAGCAAGGAGATACACATTGGTAAATTCAGGGCTATGCGTTGTAGATGAAGGCCTAACAGGAGGCTATAAACTTTTCTTTCTAGTGTCCTTAGTTTGGGAGAAAAATGCAAAGGTACAAGACAGCATTTCCTTGCCAATATCTTCCTTTTGCAAGGAGATACACATTGGTAAATTCAGGGCTATGCAGTGTAGATGAAGGGCTAACAGGAGACTTTAAACTTTTCTCTCTAGTGTCCTTAGTTTGGGAGAATAATGCAAAGGTACAAGACAGCATTTCCTTGCCAATATCTTCCTTTTGCAAGGAGATACACATTGGTAAAATCAGGTCTATGAAGTGTAGATGAAGGTCTAACAAGAGGCTTAAAATCTTCTCTCTAGTGTCCTTAGTTTGGGAGAAAAATACAAAGGTACAAGACAGCTTTTCCTTGCCAATATCTTCATTTTACAAGGAGATACACATTGGTAAATTCAGAGCTATGCAGTGTAGATGAAGGCCTAACAGGAGGCTTTAAACTTTTTTCTCTAGTGTCCTTAGTTTGGGAGAAAAATGCAAAGGTACAAGACAGCTTTTCCTTGCCAATATCTTCCTTTTGCAAGGAGATACACATTGGTAAATTCAGGGATTTGCAGTGTAGATGAAGGCCTAACAGGAGGCTTTAAACTTTTCTCTATAGTGTCCTTAGTTTGGAAGAAAAATGCAAAGGTACAAGACAGCTTTTCCTTGCCAATATTATCCTTTTACAAGGAGATACACATTGGTAAATTCAGGGCTATGCAGTGTAGATGAAGGCCTAACAGGAGGCTTTAAACTTTTCTCTCTAGTGTCCTTAGTTTGGGAGAAAAATGCAAAGGTACAAGACAGCTTTTCCTTGCCAATATCTTCCTTTTGCAAGGAGATACACATTGGTAAGTTCAGGGATATGCAGTGTAGATGAAGGCCTAACAGGAGGCTTTAAACTTTTCTCTCTAGTGTCCTTAGTTTGGGAGAAAAATGCAAAGGTACAAGACAGCATTTCCTTGCCAATATCTTCCTTTTGCAAGGAGATACACATTGGTAAATTGAAGGCTATGCAGTGTAGATGAAAGCCTAACAGGAGGCTTTAAACTTTTCTCTCTAGTGTCCTTAGTTTGGGAGAAAAATACAGAGGTACAAGACAGCTTTTCCTTGCCAATATCTTCCTTTTGCAAGGAGATACACATTGGTAAATTCAGGGCTATGCAGTGTAGATGAAGGCCTAACAAGAGGCTTTAAAATTTTCTAGTGTCCTTAGTTTGGGAGAAAAATGCAAAGGTACAAGACAGCTTTTCCTTGCCAATATCTTCCTTTAGCAAGGAGATACACATTGGTAAATTCAGGGCTATGCAGTGTAGATGAATGCCTAACAGGAGGCTTTAACATTTTCTCTCTAGTGTCCTTAGTTTTGGAGAAAAATGCAAAGGTACAAGACAGCTTTTCCTTGCCAATATCTTTCTTTAGCAAGGAGATACACATTGGTAAATTCAGGGCTATGCAGTGTAGATGAAGGCCTAACAGGAGGCTTTAAACTTTTCTCTCTAGTGTCCTTAGTTTGGGAGAAAAATGCAAAGGTACAAGACAGCTTTTCCTTGCCAATATCTTCCTTTTGCAAGGAGATACACATTGGTACATTCAGGGCTATGCCATGTAGATGAAGGCCTAACAGGAGGCTTTAAACTTTTCACTATAGTGTCCTTAGTTTGGGAGAAAAATGCAAAGGTACAACACAGCATTTCCTTGCCAATATCTTCCTTTAGCAAGGAGATACACATTGGTAAATTCAGGGCTATGCAGTGTAGATGAATGCCTAACAGGAGGCTTTAAAATTTTCTCTCTAGTGTCCTTAGTTTTGGAGAAAAATGCAAAGGTACAAGACAGCATTTCCTTGCCAATATCTTCCTTTTGCAAGGAGATACACATTGGTAAATTCAGGGCTATGCATTGTAGATGAAGGCCTAACAGGAGGCTTTAAACTTTTCTCTATAGTGTCCTTAGTTTGGAAGAAAAATGCAAAGGTACAAGACAGCTTTTCCTTGCCAATATTATCCTTTTACAAGGAGATACACATTGGTAAATTCAGGGCTATGCAGTGTAGATGAAAGCCTAACAGGAGGCTTTAAACTTTTCTCTCTAGTGTCCTTAGTTTGGGAGAAAAATGCAAAGGTACAAGACAGCTTTTCCTTGCCAATATCTTCCTTTTGCAAGGAGATACACATTGGTAAGTTCAGGGATATGCAGTGTAGATGAAGGCCTAACAGGAGGCTTTAAACTTTTCTCTCCAGTGTCCTTAGTTTGGGAGAAAAATGCAAAGGTACAAGACAGCATTTCCTTGCCAATATCTTCCTTTTGCAAGGAGATACACATTGGTAAATTCAAGGCTATGCAGTGTAGATGAAGGCCTAACAGGAGGCTTTAAACTTTTCTCTCTAGTGTCCTTAGTTTGGGAGAAAAATGCAAAGGTACAAGACAGCTTTTCCTTGCCAATATCGTCCTTTTGCAAGGAGGTACACATTGGTAAATTCAGTGCTATGCAATGTAGATGAAGGCCTAACAGGAGTCTTTGAAATTTTCTCTCTAGTGTCCTTAGTTTGGGAGAAAAATGCAGAGGTACAAAACAGCTTTTCCTTGCCAATATCTTCCTTTTGCAAGGAGATACACATTGGTAAATTCAGGGCTATGCAGTGTAGATGAAGGCCTAACAAGAGGCTTTAAAATTTTCTAGTGTCCTTAGTTTGGGAGAAAAATGCAAAGGTACAAGACAGCTTTTCCTTGCCAATATCTTCCTTTAGCAAGGAGATACACATTGGTAAATTCAGGGCTATGCAGTGTAGATGAATGCCTAACAGGAGGCTTTAACATTTTCTCTCTAGTGTCCTTAGTTTTGGAGAAAAATGCAAAGGTACAAGACAGCTTTTCCTTGCCAATATCTTCCTTTAGCAAGGAGATACACATTGGTAAATTCAGGGCTATGCGTTGTAGATGAAGGCCTAACAGGAGGCTATAAACTTTTCTTTCTAGTGTCCTTAGTTTGGGAGAAAAATGCAAAGGTACAAGACAGCATTTCCTTGCCAATATCTTCCTTTTGCAAGGAGATACACATTGGTAAATTCAGGGCTATGCAGTGTAGATGAAGGGCTAACAGGAGACTTTAAACTTTTCTCTCTAGTGTCCTTAGTTTGGGAGAAAAATGCAGAGGTACAAAACAGCTTTTCCTTGCCAATATCTTCCTTTTGCAAGGAGATACACATTGGTAAATTCAGGGCTATGCAGTGTAGATGAAGGCCTAACAAGAGGCTTTAAAATTTTCTAGTGTCCTTAGTTTGGGAGAAAAATGCAAAGGTACAAGACAGCTTTTCCTTGCCAATATCTTCCTTTAGCAAGGAGATACACATTGGTAAATTCAGGGCTATGCAGTGTAGATGAATGCCTAACAGGAGGCTTTAAACTTTTCTCTCTAGTGTCCTTAGTTTGGGAGAAAAATGCAAAGGTACAAGACAGCTTTTCCTTGCCAATATCTTCCTTTTGCAAGGAGATACACATTGGTAAGTTCAGGGATATGCAGTGTAGATGAAGGCCTAACAGGAGGCTTTAAACTTTTCTCTCTAGTGTCCTTAGTTTGGGAGAAAAATGCAAAGGTACAAGACAGCATTTCCTTGCCAATATCTTCCTTTTGCAAGGAGATACACATTGGTAAATTCAGGGCTATGCATTGTAGATGAAGGCCTAACAGGAGGCTTTAAACTTTTCTCTATAGTGTCCTTAGTTTGGAAGAAAAATGCAAAGGTACAAGACAGCTTTTCCTTGCCAATATTATCCTTTTACAAGGAGATACTCATTGGTAAATTCAGGGCTATGCAGTGTAGATGAAGGCCTAACAGGAGGCTTTAAACTTTTCTCTCTAGTGTCCTTAGTTTGGGAGAAAAATGCAAAGGTACAAGACAGCTTTTCCTTGCCAATATCTTCCTTTTGCAAGGAGATACACATTGGTAAATTCAAGGCTATGCAGTGTAGATGAAGGCCTAACAGGAGGCTTTAAACTTTTCTCTCTAGTGTCCTTAGTTTGGGAGAAAAATGTAAAGGTACAAGACAGCTTTTCCTTGCCAATATCGTCCTTTTGCAAGGAGGTACACATTGGTAAATTCAGTGCTATGCAATGTAGATGAAGGCCTAACAGGAGTCTTTGAAATTTTCTCTCTAGTGTCCTTAGTTTGGGAGAAAAATGCAGAGGTACAAAACAGCTTTTCCTTGCCAATATCTTCCTTTTGCAAGGAGATACACATTGGTAAATTCAGGGCTATGCATTGTAGATGAAGGCCTAACAGGAGGCTTTAAACTTTTCTCTATAGTGTCCTTAGTTTGGAAGAAAAATGCAAAGGTACAAGACAGCTTTTCCTTGCCAATATTATCCTTTTACAAGGAGATACACATTGGTAAATTCAGGGCTATGCAGTGTAGATGAAGGCCTAACAGGAGGCTGAAAACTTTTCTCTCTAGTGTCCTTAGTTTGGGAGAAAAATGCAAAGGTACAAGACAGCTTTTCCTTGCCAATATCTTCCTTTTGCAAGGAGAAACACATTGGTAAATTCAAGGCTATGCAGTGTAGATGAAGGCCTAACAGGAGGCTTTAAACTTTTCTCTCTAGTGTCCTTAGTTTGGGAGAAAAATGCAAAGGTACAAGACAGCTTTTCCTTGCCAATATCGTCCTTTTGCAAGGAGGTACACATTGGTAAATTCAGTGCTATGCAATGTAGATGAAGGCCTAACAGGAGTCTTTGAAATTTTCTCTCTAGTGTCCTTAGTTTGGGAGAAAAATGCAGAGGTACAAAACAGCTTTTCCTTGCCAATATCTTCCTTTTGCAAGGAGATACACATTGGTAAATTCAGGGCTATGCAGTGTAGATGAAGGCCTAACAAGAGGCTTTAAAATTTTCTAGTGTCCTTAGTTTGGGAGAAAAATGCAAAGGTACAAGACAGCTTTTCCTTGCCAATATCTTCCTTTTGCAAGGAGATACACATTGGTACATTCAGGGCTATGCCATGTAGATGAAGGCCTAACAGGAGGCTTTAAACTTTTCACTATAGTGTCCTTAGTTTGGGAGAAAAATGCAAAGGTACAACACAGCATTTCCTTGCCAATATCTTCCTTTAGCAAGGAGATACACATTGGTAAATTCAGGGCTATGCAGTGTAGATGAATGCCTAACAGGAGGCTTTAAAATTTTCTCTCTAGTGTCCTTAGTTTTGGAGAAAAATGCAAAGGTACAAGACAGCATTTCCTTGCCAATATCTTCCTTTTGCAAGGAGATACACATTGGTAAATTCAGGGCTATGCATTGTAGATGAAGGCCTAACAGGAGGCTTTAAACTTTTCTCTATAGTGTCCTTAGTTTGGAAGAAAAATGCAAAGGTACAAGACAGCTTTTCCTTGCCAATATTATCCTTTTACAAGGAGATACACATTGGTAAATTCAGGGCTATGCAGTGTAGATGAAAGCCTAACAGGAGGCTTTAAACTTTTCTCTCTAGTGTCCTTAGTTTGGGAGAAAAATGCAAAGGTACAAGACAGCTTTTCCTTGCCAATATCTTCCTTTTGCAAGGAGATACACATTGGTAAGTTCAGGGATATGCAGTGTAGATGAAGGCCTAACAGGAGGCTTTAAACTTTTCTCTCCAGTGTCCTTAGTTTGGGAGAAAAATGCAAAGGTACAAGACAGCATTTCCTTGCCAATATCTTCCTTTTGCAAGGAGATACACATTGGTAAATTCAAGGCTATGCAGTGTAGATGAAGGCCTAACAGGAGGCTTTAAACTTTTCTCTCTAGTGTCCTTAGTTTGGGAGAAAAATGCAAAGGTACAAGACAGCTTTTCCTTGCCAATATCGTCCTTTTGCAAGGAGGTACACATTGGTAAATTCAGTGCTATGCAATGTAGATGAAGGCCTAACAGGAGTCTTTGAAATTTTCTCTCTAGTGTCCTTAGTTTGGGAGAAAAATGCAGAGGTACAAAACAGCTTTTCCTTGCCAATATCTTCCTTTTGCAAGGAGATACACATTGGTAAATTCAGGGCTATGCAGTGTAGATGAAGGCCTAACAAGAGGCTTTAAAATTTTCTAGTGTCCTTAGTTTGGGAGAAAAATGCAAAGGTACAAGACAGCTTTTCCTTGCCAATATCTTCCTTTAGCAAGGAGATACACATTGGTAAATTCAGGGCTATGCAGTGTAGATGAATGCCTAACAGGAGGCTTTAACATTTTCTCTCTAGTGTCCTTAGTTTTGGAGAAAAATGCAAAGGTACAAGACAGCTTTTCCTTGCCAATATCTTCCTTTAGCAAGGAGATACACATTGGTAAATTCAGGGCTATGCGTTGTAGATGAAGGCCTAACAGGAGGCTATAAACTTTTCTTTCTAGTGTCCTTAGTTTGGGAGAAAAATGCAAAGGTACAAGACAGCATTTCCTTGCCAATATCTTCCTTTTGCAAGGAGATACACATTGGTAAATTCAGGGCTATGCAGTGTAGATGAAGGGCTAACAGGAGACTTTAAACTTTTCTCTCTAGTGTCCTTAGTTTGGGAGAAAAATGCAGAGGTACAAAACAGCTTTTCCTTGCCAATATCTTCCTTTTGCAAGGAGATACACATTGGTAAATTCAGGGCTATGCAGTGTAGATGAAGGCCTAACAAGAGGCTTTAAAATTTTCTAGTGTCCTTAGTTTGGGAGAAAAATGCAAAGGTACAAGACAGCTTTTCCTTGCCAATATCTTCCTTTAGCAAGGAGATACACATTGGTAAATTCAGGGCTATGCAGTGTAGATGAATGCCTAACAGGAGGCTTTAAACTTTTCTCTCTAGTGTCCTTAGTTTGGGAGAAAAATGCAAAGGTACAAGACAGCTTTTCCTTGCCAATATCTTCCTTTTGCAAGGAGATACACATTGGTAAGTTCAGGGATATGCAGTGTAGATGAAGGCCTAACAGGAGGCTTTAAACTTTTCTCTCTAGTGTCCTTAGTTTGGGAGAAAAATGCAAAGGTACAAGACAGCATTTCCTTGCCAATATCTTCCTTTTGCAAGGAGATACACATTGGTAAATTCAGGGCTATGCATTGTAGATGAAGGCCTAACAGGAGGCTTTAAACTTTTCTCTATAGTGTCCTTAGTTTGGAAGAAAAATGCAAAGGTACAAGACAGCTTTTCCTTGCCAATATTATCCTTTTACAAGGAGATACTCATTGGTAAATTCAGGGCTATGCAGTGTAGATGAAGGCCTAACAGGAGGCTTTAAACTTTTCTCTCTAGTGTCCTTAGTTTGGGAGAAAAATGCAAAGGTACAAGACAGCTTTTCCTTGCCAATATCTTCCTTTTGCAAGGAGATACACATTGGTAAATTCAAGGCTATGCAGTGTAGATGAAGGCCTAACAGGAGGCTTTAAACTTTTCTCTCTAGTGTCCTTAGTTTGGGAGAAAAATGTAAAGGTACAAGACAGCTTTTCCTTGCCAATATCGTCCTTTTGCAAGGAGGTACACATTGGTAAATTCAGTGCTATGCAATGTAGATGAAGGCCTAACAGGAGTCTTTGAAATTTTCTCTCTAGTGTCCTTAGTTTGGGAGAAAAATGCAGAGGTACAAAACAGCTTTTCCTTGCCAATATCTTCCTTTTGCAAGGAGATACACATTGGTAAATTCAGGGCTATGCATTGTAGATGAAGGCCTAACAGGAGGCTTTAAACTTTTCTCTATAGTGTCCTTAGTTTGGAAGAAAAATGCAAAGGTACAAGACAGCTTTTCCTTGCCAATATTATCCTTTTACAAGGAGATACACATTGGTAAATTCAGGGCTATGCAGTGTAGATGAAGGCCTAACAGGAGGCTGAAAACTTTTCTCTCTAGTGTCCTTAGTTTGGGAGAAAAATGCAAAGGTACAAGACAGCTTTTCCTTGCCAATATCTTCCTTTTGCAAGGAGAAACACATTGGTAAATTCAAGGCTATGCAGTGTAGATGAAGGCCTAACAGGAGGCTTTAAACTTTTCTCTCTAGTGTCCTTAGTTTGGGAGAAAAATGCAAAGGTACAAGACAGCTTTTCCTTGCCAATATCGTCCTTTTGCAAGGAGGTACACATTGGTAAATTCAGTGCTATGCAATGTAGATGAAGGCCTAACAGGAGTCTTTGAAATTTTCTCTCTAGTGTCCTTAGTTTGGGAGAAAAATGCAGAGGTACAAAACAGCTTTTCCTTGCCAATATCTTCCTTTTGCAAGGAGATACACATTGGTAAATTCAGGGCTATGCAGTGTAGATGAAGGCCTAACAAGAGGCTTTAAAATTTTCTAGTGTCCTTAGTTTGGGAGAAAAATGCAAAGGTACAAGACAGCTTTTCCTTGCCAATATCTTCCTTTAGCAAGGAGATACACATTGGTAAATTCAGGGCTATGCAGTGTAGATGAATGCCTAACAGGAGGCTTTAACATTTTCTCTCTAGTGTCCTTAGTTTTGGAGAAAAATGCAAAGGTACAAGACAGCTTTTCCTTGCCAATATCTTCCTTTAGCAAGGAGATACACATTGGTAAATTCAGGGCTATGCGTTGTAGATGAAGGCCTAACAGGAGGCTATAAACTTTTCTTTCTAGTGTCCTTAGTTTGGGAGAAAAATGCAAAGGTACAAGACAGCATTTCCTTGCCAATATCTTCCTTTTGCAAGGAGATACACATTGGTAAATTCAGGGCTATGCAGTGTAGATGAAGGGCTAACAGGAGACTTTAAACTTTTCTCTCTAGTGTCCTTAGTTTGGGAGAATAATGCAAAGGTACAAGACAGCATTTCCTTGCCAATATCTTCCTTTTGCAAGGAGATACACATTGGTAAAATCAGGTCTATGAAGTGTAGATGAAGGTCTAACAAGAGGCTTAAAATCTTCTCTCTAGTGTCCTTAGTTTGGGAGAAAAATACAAAGGTACAAGACAGCTTTTCCTTGCCAATATCTTCATTTTACAAGGAGATACACATTGGTAAATTCAGAGCTATGCAGTGTAGATGAAGGCCTAACAGGAGGCTTTAAACTTTTTTCTCTAGTGTCCTTAGTTTGGGAGAAAAATGCAAAGGTACAAGACAGCTTTTCCTTGCCAATATCTTCCTTTTGCAAGGAGATACACATTGGTAAATTCAGGGATTTGCAGTGTAGATGAAGGCCTAACAGGAGGCTTTAAACTTTTCTCTATAGTGTCCTTAGTTTGGAAGAAAAATGCAAAGGTACAAGACAGCTTTTCCTTGCCAATATTATCCTTTTACAAGGAGATACACATTGGTAAATTCAGGGCTATGCAGTGTAGATGAAGGCCTAACAGGAGGCTTTAAACTTTTCTCTCTAGTGTCCTTAGTTTGGGAGAAAAATGCAAAGGTACAAGACAGCTTTTCCTTGCCAATATCTTCCTTTTGCAAGGAGATACACATTGGTAAGTTCAGGGATATGCAGTGTAGATGAAGGCCTAACAGGAGGCTTTAAACTTTTCTCTCTAGTGTCCTTAGTTTGGGAGAAAAATGCAAAGGTACAAGACAGCATTTCCTTGCCAATATCTTCCTTTTGCAAGGAGATACACATTGGTAAATTCAAGGCTATGCAGTGTAGATGAAGGCCTAACAGGAGGCTTTAAACTTTTCTCTCTAGTGTCCTTAGTTTGGGAGAAAAATACAGAGGTACAAGACAGCTTTTCCTTGCCAATATCTTCCTTTTGCAAGGAGATACACATTGGTAAATTCAGGGCTATGCAGTGTAGATGAAGGCCTAACAAGAGGCTTTAAAATTTTCTAGTGTCCTTAGTTTGGGAGAAAAATGCAAAGGTACAAGACAGCTTTTCCTTGCCAATATCTTCCTTTAGCAAGGAGATACACATTGGTAAATTCAGGGCTATGCAGTGTAGATGAATGCCTAACAGGAGGCTTTAACATTTTCTCTCTAGTGTCCTTAGTTTTGGAGAAAAATGCAAAGGTACAAGACAGCTTTTCCTTGCCAATATCTTTCTTTAGCAAGGAGATACACATTGGTAAATTCAGGGCTATGCATTGTAGATGAAGGCCTAACAGGAGGCTATAAACTTTTCTCTCTAGTGTCCTTAGTTTGGGAGAAAAATGCAAAGGTACAAGACAGCTTTTCCTTGCCAATATCTTCCTTTTGCAAGGAGATACACATTGGTAAATTCAGGGCTATGCAGTGTAGATGAAAGGCTAACAGGAGGCGTTAAACTTTTCTCTCTAGTGTCCTTAGTTTGGGAGAAAAATGCAAAGGTACAAGACAGCATTTCCTTGCCAATATCTTCCTTTTGCAAGGAGATACACATTGGTAAATTCAGGGCTATGCATTGTAGATGAAGGCCTAACAGGAGGCTTTAAACTTTACTCTATAGTGTCCTTTGTTTGGAAGAAAAATGCAAAGGTACAAGACAGCTTTTCCTTGCCAATATCTTCCTTTTGCAAGGAGATACACATTGGTAAAATCAGGGCTATGAAGTATAGATGAAGGTCTAACAAGAGGCTTAAAATCTTCTCTCTAGTGTCCTTAGTTTGGGAGAAAAATGCAAAGGCATAAAGAAAGCATTTCCTTGCCAATATCTTCCTTTTACAAGGAGATACACATTGGTAAATTCAGGGCTATGCAGTGTAGATGAAGGCCTAACAGGAGGCTTTAAACTTTTCTCTCTAGTGTCCTTAGTTTGGGAGAAAAATGCAAAGGTACAAGACAGCTTTTCCTTGCCAATATCTTCCTTTTGCAAGGAGATACACATTGGTACATTCAGGGCTATGCCATGTAGATGAAGGCCTAACAGGAGGCTTTAAACTTTTCACTATAGTGTCCTTAGTTTGGGAGAAAAATGCAAAGGTACAACACAGCATTTCCTTGCCAATATCTTCCTTTAGCAAGGAGATACACATTGGTAAATTCAGGGCTATGCAGTGTAGATGAATGCCTAACAGGAGGCTTTAAAATTTTCTCTCTAGTGTCCTTAGTTTTGGAGAAAAATGCAAAGGTACAAGACAGCATTTCCTTGCCAATATCTTCCTTTTGCAAGGAGATACACATTGGTAAATTCAGGGCTATGCATTGTAGATGAAGGCCTAACAGGAGGCTTTAAACTTTTCTCTATAGTGTCCTTAGTTTGGAAGAAAAATGCAAAGGTACAAGACAGCTTTTCCTTGCCAATATTATCCTTTTACAAGGAGATACACATTGGTAAATTCAGGGCTATGCAGTGTAGATGAAGGCCTAACAGGAGGCTTTAAACTTTTCTCTCTAGTGTCCTTAGTTTGGGAGAAAAATGCAAAGGTACAAGACAGCTTTTCCTTGCCAATATCTTCCTTTTGCAAGGAGATACACATTGGTAAGTTCAGGGATATGCAGTGTAGATGAAGGCCTAACAGGAGGCTTTAAACTTTTCTCTCTAGTGTCCTTAGTTTGGGAGAAAAATGCAAAGGTACAAGACAGCATTTCCTTGCCAATATCTTCCTTTTGCAAGGAGATACACATTGGTAAATTCAAGGCTATGCAGTGTAGATGAAGGCCTAACAGGAGGCTTTAAACTTTTCTCTCTAGTGTCCTTAGATTGGGAGAAAAATGCAAAGGTACAAGACAGCTTTTCCTTGCCAATATCGTCCTTTTGCAAGGAGGTACACATTGGTAAATTCAGTGCTATGCAATGTAGATGAAGGCCTAACAGGGGTCTTTGAAATTTTCTCTCTAGTGTCCTTAGTTTGGGAGAAAAATGCAGAGGTACAAAACAGCTTTTCCTTGCCAATATCTTCCTTTTGCAAGGAGATACACATTGGTAAATTCAGGGCTATGCAGTGTAGATGAAGGCCTAACAAGAGGCTTTAAAATTTTCTAGTGTCCTTAGTTTGGGAGAAAAATGCAAAGGTACAAGACAGCTTTTCCTTGCCAATATCTTCCTTTAGCAAGGAGATACACATTGGTAAATTCAGGGCTATGCGTTGTAGATGAAGGCCTAACAGGAGGCTATAAACTTTTCTTTCTAGTGTCCTTAGTTTGGGAGAAAAATGCAAAGGTACAAGACAGCATTTCCTTGCCAATATCTTCCTTTTGCAAGGAGATACACATTGGTAAATTCAGGGCTATGCAGTGTAGATGAAGGGCTAACAGGAGACTTTAAACTTTTCTCTCTAGTGTCCTTAGTTTGGGAGAAAAATGCAGAGGTACAAAACAGCTTTTCCTTGCCAATATCTTCCTTTTGCAAGGAGATACACATTGGTAAATTCAGGGCTATGCAGTGTAGATGAAGGCCTAACAAGAGGCTTTAAAATTTTCTAGTGTCCTTAGTTTGGGAGAAAAATGCAAAGGTACAAGACAGCTTTTCCTTGCCAATATCTTCCTTTAGCAAGGAGATACACATTGGTAAATTCAGGGCTATGCAGTGTAGATGAATGCCTAACAGGAGGCTTTAAACTTTTCTCTCTAGTGTCCTTAGTTTGGGAGAAAAATGCAAAGGTACAAGACAGCTTTTCCTTGCCAATATCTTCCTTTTGCAAGGAGATACACATTGGTAAGTTCAGGGATATGCAGTGTAGATGAAGGCCTAACAGGAGGCTTTAAACTTTTCTCTCTAGTGTCCTTAGTTTGGGAGAAAAATGCAAAGGTACAAGACAGCATTTCCTTGCCAATATCTTCCTTTTGCAAGGAGATACACATTGGTAAATTCAGGGCTATGCATTGTAGATGAAGGCCTAACAGGAGGCTTTAAACTTTTCTCTATAGTGTCCTTAGTTTGGAAGAAAAATGCAAAGGTACAAGACAGCTTTTCCTTGCCAATATTATCCTTTTACAAGGAGATACTCATTGGTAAATTCAGGGCTATGCAGTGTAGATGAAGGCCTAACAGGAGGCTTTAAACTTTTCTCTCTAGTGTCCTTAGTTTGGGAGAAAAATGCAAAGGTACAAGACAGCTTTTCCTTGCCAATATCTTCCTTTTGCAAGGAGATACACATTGGTAAATTCAAGGCTATGCAGTGTAGATGAAGGCCTAACAGGAGGCTTTAAACTTTTCTCTCTAGTGTCCTTAGTTTGGGAGAAAAATGTAAAGGTACAAGACAGCTTTTCCTTGCCAATATCGTCCTTTTGCAAGGAGGTACACATTGGTAAATTCAGTGCTATGCAATGTAGATGAAGGCCTAACAGGAGTCTTTGAAATTTTCTCTCTAGTGTCCTTAGTTTGGGAGAAAAATGCAGAGGTACAAAACAGCTTTTCCTTGCCAATATCTTCCTTTTGCAAGGAGATACACATTGGTAAATTCAGGGCTATGCATTGTAGATGAAGGCCTAACAGGAGGCTTTAAACTTTTCTCTATAGTGTCCTTAGTTTGGAAGAAAAATGCAAAGGTACAAGACAGCTTTTCCTTGCCAATATTATCCTTTTACAAGGAGATACACATTGGTAAATTCAGGGCTATGCAGTGTAGATGAAGGCCTAACAGGAGGCTGAAAACTTTTCTCTCTAGTGTCCTTAGTTTGGGAGAAAAATGCAAAGGTACAAGACAGCTTTTCCTTGCCAATATCTTCCTTTTGCAAGGAGAAACACATTGGTAAATTCAAGGCTATGCAGTGTAGATGAAGGCCTAACAGGAGGCTTTAAACTTTTCTCTCTAGTGTCCTTAGTTTGGGAGAAAAATGCAAAGGTACAAGACAGCTTTTCCTTGCCAATATCGTCCTTTTGCAAGGAGGTACACATTGGTAAATTCAGTGCTATGCAATGTAGATGAAGGCCTAACAGGAGTCTTTGAAATTTTCTCTCTAGTGTCCTTAGTTTGGGAGAAAAATGCAGAGGTACAAAACAGCTTTTCCTTGCCAATATCTTCCTTTTGCAAGGAGATACACATTGGTAAATTCAGGGCTATGCAGTGTAGATGAAGGCCTAACAAGAGGCTTTAAAATTTTCTAGTGTCCTTAGTTTGGGAGAAAAATGCAAAGGTACAAGACAGCTTTTCCTTGCCAATATCTTCCTTTAGCAAGGAGATACACATTGGTAAATTCAGGGCTATGCAGTGTAGATGAATGCCTAACAGGAGGCTTTAACATTTTCTCTCTAGTGTCCTTAGTTTTGGAGAAAAATGCAAAGGTACAAGACAGCTTTTCCTTGCCAATATCTTCCTTTAGCAAGGAGATACACATTGGTAAATTCAGGGCTATGCGTTGTAGATGAAGGCCTAACAGGAGGCTATAAACTTTTCTTTCTAGTGTCCTTAGTTTGGGAGAAAAATGCAAAGGTACAAGACAGCATTTCCTTGCCAATATCTTCCTTTTGCAAGGAGATACACATTGGTAAATTCAGGGCTATGCAGTGTAGATGAAGGGCTAACAGGAGACTTTAAACTTTTCTCTCTAGTGTCCTTAGTTTGGGAGAATAATGCAAAGGTACAAGACAGCATTTCCTTGCCAATATCTTCCTTTTGCAAGGAGATACACATTGGTAAAATCAGGTCTATGAAGTGTAGATGAAGGTCTAACAAGAGGCTTAAAATCTTCTCTCTAGTGTCCTTAGTTTGGGAGAAAAATACAAAGGTACAAGACAGCTTTTCCTTGCCAATATCTTCATTTTACAAGGAGATACACATTGGTAAATTCAGAGCTATGCAGTGTAGATGAAGGCCTAACAGGAGGCTTTAAACTTTTTTCTCTAGTGTCCTTAGTTTGGGAGAAAAATGCAAAGGTACAAGACAGCTTTTCCTTGCCAATATCTTCCTTTTGCAAGGAGATACACATTGGTAAATTCAGGGATTTGCAGTGTAGATGAAGGCCTAACAGGAGGCTTTAAACTTTTCTCTATAGTGTCCTTAGTTTGGAAGAAAAATGCAAAGGTACAAGACAGCTTTTCCTTGCCAATATTATCCTTTTACAAGGAGATACACATTGGTAAATTCAGGGCTATGCAGTGTAGATGAAGGCCTAACAGGAGGCTTTAAACTTTTCTCTCTAGTGTCCTTAGTTTGGGAGAAAAATGCAAAGGTACAAGACAGCTTTTCCTTGCCAATATCTTCCTTTTGCAAGGAGATACACATTGGTAAGTTCAGGGATATGCAGTGTAGATGAAGGCCTAACAGGAGGCTTTAAACTTTTCTCTCTAGTGTCCTTAGTTTGGGAGAAAAATGCAAAGGTACAAGACAGCATTTCCTTGCCAATATCTTCCTTTTGCAAGGAGATACACATTGGTAAATTCAAGGCTATGCAGTGTAGATGAAGGCCTAACAGGAGGCTTTAAACTTTTCTCTCTAGTGTCCTTAGTTTGGGAGAAAAATACAGAGGTACAAGACAGCTTTTCCTTGCCAATATCTTCCTTTTGCAAGGAGATACACATTGGTAAATTCAGGGCTATGCAGTGTAGATGAAGGCCTAACAAGAGGCTTTAAAATTTTCTAGTGTCCTTAGTTTGGGAGAAAAATGCAAAGGTACAAGACAGCTTTTCCTTGCCAATATCTTCCTTTAGCAAGGAGATACACATTGGTAAATTCAGGGCTATGCAGTGTAGATGAATGCCTAACAGGAGGCTTTAACATTTTCTCTCTAGTGTCCTTAGTTTTGGAGAAAAATGCAAAGGTACAAGACAGCTTTTCCTTGCCAATATCTTTCTTTAGCAAGGAGATACACATTGGTAAATTCAGGGCTATGCATTGTAGATGAAGGCCTAACAGGAGGCTATAAACTTTTCTCTCTAGTGTCCTTAGTTTGGGAGAAAAATGCAAAGGTACAAGACAGCTTTTCCTTGCCAATATCTTCCTTTTGCAAGGAGATACACATTGGTAAATTCAGGGCTATGCAGTGTAGATGAAAGGCTAACAGGAGGCGTTAAACTTTTCTCTCTAGTGTCCTTAGTTTGGGAGAAAAATGCAAAGGTACAAGACAGCATTTCCTTGCCAATATCTTCCTTTTGCAAGGAGATACACATTGGTAAATTCAGGGCTATGCATTGTAGATGAAGGCCTAACAGGAGGCTTTAAACTTTACTCTATAGTGTCCTTTGTTTGGAAGAAAAATGCAAAGGTACAAGACAGCTTTTCCTTGCCAATATCTTCCTTTTGCAAGGAGATACACATTGGTAAAATCAGGGCTATGAAGTATAGATGAAGGTCTAACAAGAGGCTTAAAATCTTCTCTCTAGTGTCCTTAGTTTGGGAGAAAAATGCAAAGGCATAAAGAAAGCATTTCCTTGCCAATATCTTCCTTTTACAAGGAGATACACATTGGTAAATTCAGGGCTATGCAGTGTAGATGAAGGCCTAACAGGAGGCTTTAAACTTTTCTCTCTAGTGTCCTTAGTTTGGGAGAAAAATGCAAAGGTACAAGACAGCTTTTCCTTGCCAATATCTTCCTTTTGCAAGGAGATACACATTGGTACATTCAGGGCTATGCCATGTAGATGAAGGCCTAACAGGAGGCTTTAAACTTTTCACTATAGTGTCCTTAGTTTGGGAGAAAAATGCAAAGGTACAACACAGCATTTCCTTGCCAATATCTTCCTTTAGCAAGGAGATACACATTGGTAAATTCAGGGCTATGCAGTGTAGATGAATGCCTAACAGGAGGCTTTAAAATTTTCTCTCTAGTGTCCTTAGTTTTGGAGAAAAATGCAAAGGTACAAGACAGCATTTCCTTGCCAATATCTTCCTTTTGCAAGGAGATACACATTGGTAAATTCAGGGCTATGCATTGTAGATGAAGGCCTAACAGGAGGCTTTAAACTTTTCTCTATAGTGTCCTTAGTTTGGAAGAAAAATGCAAAGGTACAAGACAGCTTTTCCTTGCCAATATTATCCTTTTACAAGGAGATACACATTGGTAAATTCAGGGCTATGCAGTGTAGATGAAGGCCTAACAGGAGGCTTTAAACTTTTCTCTCTAGTGTCCTTAGTTTGGGAGAAAAATGCAAAGGTACAAGACAGCTTTTCCTTGCCAATATCTTCCTTTTGCAAGGAGATACACATTGGTAAGTTCAGGGATATGCAGTGTAGATGAAGGCCTAACAGGAGGCTTTAAACTTTTCTCTCTAGTGTCCTTAGTTTGGGAGAAAAATGCAAAGGTACAAGACAGCATTTCCTTGCCAATATCTTCCTTTTGCAAGGAGATACACATTGGTAAATTCAAGGCTATGCAGTGTAGATGAAGGCCTAACAGGAGGCTTTAAACTTTTCTCTCTAGTGTCCTTAGATTGGGAGAAAAATGCAAAGGTACAAGACAGCTTTTCCTTGCCAATATCGTCCTTTTGCAAGGAGGTACACATTGGTAAATTCAGTGCTATGCAATGTAGATGAAGGCCTAACAGGGGTCTTTGAAATTTTCTCTCTAGTGTCCTTAGTTTGGGAGAAAAATGCAGAGGTACAAAACAGCTTTTCCTTGCCAATATCTTCCTTTTGCAAGGAGATACACATTGGTAAATTCAGGGCTATGCAGTGTAGATGAAGGCCTAACAAGAGGCTTTAAAATTTTCTAGTGTCCTTAGTTTGGGAGAAAAATGCAAAGGTACAAGACAGCTTTTCCTTGCCAATATCTTCCTTTAGCAAGGAGATACACATTGGTAAATTCAGGGCTATGCGTTGTAGATGAAGGCCTAACAGGAGGCTATAAACTTTTCTTTCTAGTGTCCTTAGTTTGGGAGAAAAATGCAAAGGTACAAGACAGCATTTCCTTGCCAATATCTTCCTTTTGCAAGGAGATACACATTGGTAAATTCAGGGCTATGCAGTGTAGATGAAGGCCTAACAGGAGGCTTTAAACTTTTCTCTCTAGTGTCCTTAGTTTGGGAGAAAAATGCAAAGGTACAAGACAGCTTTTCCTTGCCAATATCTTCCTTTTGCAAGGAGATACACATTGGTAAATTCAGGGCTATGCCATGTAGATGAAGGCCTAACAGGAGGCTTTAAACTTTTCACTATAGTGTCCTTAGTTTGGGAGAAAAATGCAAAGGTACAAGACAGCTTTTCCTTGCCAATATCTTCCTTTAGCAAGGAGATACACATTGGTAAATTCAGGGCTATGCAGTGTAGATGAATGCCTAACAGGAGGCTTTAAAATTTTCTCTCTAGTGTCCTTAGTTTTGGAGAAAAATGCAAAGGTACAAGACAGCATTTCCTTGCCAATATCTTCCTTTTGCAAGGAGATACACATTGGTAAATTCAGGGCTATGCATTGTAGATGAAGGCCTAACAGGAGGCTTTAAACTTTTCTCTATAGTGTCCTTAGTTTGGAAGAAAAATGCAAAGGTACAAGACAGCTTTTCCTTGCCAATATTATCCTTTTACAAGGAGATACACATTGGTAAATTCAGGGCTATGCAGTGTAGATGAAAGCCTAACAGGAGGCTTTAAACTTTTCTCTCTAGTGTCCTTAGTTTGGGAGAAAAATGCAAAGGTACAAGACAGCTTTTCCTTGCCAATATCTTCCTTTTGCAAGGAGATACACATTGGTAAGTTCAGGGATATGCAGTGTAGATGAAGGCCTAACAGGAGGCTTTAAACTTTTCTCTCCAGTGTCCTTAGTTTGGGAGAAAAATGCAAAGGTACAAGACAGCATTTCCTTGCCAATATCTTCCTTTTGCAAGGAGATACACATTGGTAAATTCAAGGCTATGCAGTGTAGATGAAGGCCTAACAGGAGGCTTTAAACTTTTCTCTCTAGTGTCCTTAGTTTGGGAGAAAAATGCAAAGGTACAAGACAGCTTTTCCTTGCCAATATCGTCCTTTTGCAAGGAGGTACACATTGGTAAATTCAGTGCTATGCAATGTAGATGAAGGCCTAACAGGAGTCTTTGAAATTTTCTCTCTAGTGTCCTTAGTTTGGGAGAAAAATGCAGAGGTACAAAACAGCTTTTCCTTGCCAATATCTTCCTTTTGCAAGGAGATAAACATTGGTAAATTCAGGGCTATGCAGTGTAGATGAAGGCCTAACAAGAGGCTTTAAAATTTTCTAGTGTCCTTAGTTTGGGAGAAAAATGCAAAGGTACAAGACAGATTTTCCTTGCCAATATCTTCCTTTAGCAAGGAGATACACATTGGTAAATTCAGGGCTATGCAGTGTAGATGAATGCCTAACAGGAGGCTTTAACATTTTCTCTCTAGTGTCCTTAGTTTTGGAGAAAAATGCAAAGGTACAAGACAGCTTTTCCTTGCCAATATCTTCCTTTAGCAAGGAGATACACATTGGTAAATTCAGGGCTATGCGTTGTAGATGAAGGCCTAACAGGAGGCTATAAACTTTTCTTTCTAGTGTCCTTAGTTTGGGAGAAAAATGCAAAGGTACAAGACAGCATTTCCTTGCCAATATCTTCCTTTTGCAAGGAGATACACATTGGTAAATTCAGGGCTATGCAGTGTAGATGAAGGGCTAACAGGAGACTTTAAACTTTTCTCTCTAGTGTCCTTAGTTTGGGAGAAAAATGCAGAGGTACAAAACAGCTTTTCCTTGCCAATATCTTCCTTTTGCAAGGAGATACACATTGGTAAATTCAGGGCTATGCAGTGTAGATGAAGGCCTAACAAGAGGCTTTAAAATTTTCTAGTGTCCTTAGTTTGGGAGAAAAATGCAAAGGTACAAGACAGCTTTTCCTTGCCAATATCTTCCTTTAGCAAGGAGATACACATTGGTAAATTCAGGGCTATGCAGTGTAGATGAATGCCTAACAGGAGGCTTTAAACTTTTCTCTCTAGTGTCCTTAGTTTGGGAGAAAAATGCAAAGGTACAAGACAGCTTTTCCTTGCCAATATCTTCCTTTTGCAAGGAGATACACATTGGTAAGTTCAGGGATATGCAGTGTAGATGAAGGCCTAACAGGAGGCTTTAAACTTTTCTCTCTAGTGTCCTTAGTTTGGGAGAAAAATGCAAAGGTACAAGACAGCATTTCCTTGCCAATATCTTCCTTTTGCAAGGAGATACACATTGGTAAATTCAGGGCTATGCATTGTAGATGAAGGCCTAACAGGAGGCTTTAAACTTTTCTCTATAGTGTCCTTAGTTTGGAAGAAAAATGCAAAGGTACAAGACAGCTTTTCCTTGCCAATATTATCCTTTTACAAGGAGATACTCATTGGTAAATTCAGGGCTATGCAGTGTAGATGAAGGCCTAACAGGAGGCTTTAAACTTTTCTCTCTAGTGTCCTTAGTTTGGGAGAAAAATGCAAAGGTACAAGACAGCTTTTCCTTGCCAATATCTTCCTTTTGCAAGGAGATACACATTGGTAAATTCAAGGCTATGCAGTGTAGATGAAGGCCTAACAGGAGGCTTTAAACTTTTCTCTCTAGTGTCCTTAGTTTGGGAGAAAAATGCAAAGGTACAAGACAGCTTTTCCTTGCCAATATCGTCCTTTTGCAAAGAGGTACACATTGGTAAATTCAGTGCTATGCAATGTAGATGAAGGCCTAACAGGAGTCTTTGAAATTTTCTCTCTAGTGTCCTTAGTTTGGGAGAAAAATGCAGAGGTACAAAACAGCTTTTCCTTGCCAATATCTTCCTTTTGCAAGGAGATACACATTGGTAAATTCAGGGCTATGCATTGTAGATGAAGGCCTAACAGGAGGCTTTAAACTTTTCTCTATAGTGTCCTTAGTTTGGAAGAAAAATGCAAAGGTACAAGACAGCTTTTCCTTGCCAATATTATCCTTTTACAAGGAGATACACATTGGTAAATTCAGGGCTATGCAGTGTAGATGAAGGCCTAACAGGAGGCTGAAAACTTTTCTCTCTAGTGTCCTTAGTTTGGGAGAAAAATGCAAAGGTACAAGACAGCTTTTCCTTGCCAATATCTTCCTTTTGCAAGGAGATACACATTGGTAAATTCAAGGCTATGCAGTGTAGATGAAGGCCTAACAGGAGGCTTTAAACTTTTCTCTCTAGTGTCCTTAGTTTGGGAGAAAAATGCAAAGGTACAAGACAGCTTTTCCTTGCCAATATCGTCCTTTTGCAAGGAGGTACACATTGGTAAATTCAGTGCTATGCAATGTAGATGAAGGCCTAACAGGAGTCTTTGAAATTTTCTCTCTAGTGTCCTTAGTTTGGGAGAAAAATGCAGAGGTACAAAACAGCTTTTCCTTGCCAATATCTTCCTTTTGCAAGGAGATACACATTGGTAAATTCAGGGCTATGCAGTGTAGATTAAGGCCTAACAAGAGGCTTTAAAATTTTCTAGTGTCCTTAGTTTGGGAGAAAAATGCAAAGGTACAAGACAGCTTTTCCTTGCCAATATCTTCCTTTAGCAAGGAGATACACATTGGTAAATTCAGGGCTATGCAGTGTAGATGAATGCCTAACAGGAGGCTTTAACATTTTCTCTCTAGTGTCCTTAGTTTTGGAGAAAAATGCAAAGGTACAAGACAGCTTTTCCTTGCCAATATCTTCCTTTAGCAAGGAGATACACATTGGTAAATTCAGGGCTATGCGTTGTAGATGAAGGCCTAACAGGAGGCTATAAACTTTTCTTTCTAGTGTCCTTAGTTTGGGAGAAAAATGCAAAGGTACAAGACAGCATTTCCTTGCCAATATCTTCCTTTTGCAAGGAGATACACATTGGTAAATTCAGGGCTATGCAGTGTAGATGAAGGGCTAACAGGAGACTTTAAACTTTTCTCTCTAGTGTCCTTAGTTTGGGAGAATAATGCAAAGGTACAAGACAGCATTTCCTTGCCAATATCTTCCTTTTGCAAGGAGATACACATTGGTAAAATCAGGTCTATGAAGTGTAGATGAAGGTCTAACAAGAGGCTTAAAATCTTCTCTCTAGTGTCCTTAGTTTGGGAGAAAAATACAAAGGTACAAGACAGCTTTTCCTTGCCAATATCTTCATTTTACAAGGAGATACACATTGGTAAATTCAGGGATTTGCAGTGTAGATGAAGGCCTAACAGGAGGCTTTAAACTTTTATCTCTAGTGTCCTTAGTTTGGGAGAAAAATGCAAAGGTACAAGACAGCATTTCCTTGCCAATATCTTCCTTTTGCAAGGAGATACACATTGGTAAATTCAGGGCTATGCAGTGTAGATGAAGGCCTAACAGGAGGCTTTAAACTTTTCTCTCTATTGTCCTTAGTTTGGGAGAAAAATGCCAATGTACAAGACAGCTTTTCCTTGCCAATATCGTCCTTTTGCAAGGAGGTACACATTGGTAAATTCAGGGCTATGCAGTGTAGATGAAGACCTAACAGGAGGCTTTAAACTTTTCACTATAGTGTCCTTAGTTTGGGAGAAAAATGCAAAGGTACAAGACAGCTTTTCCTTGCCAATATCTTCCTTTAGCAAGGAGATACACATTGGTAAATTCAGGGCTATACAGTGTAGATGAATGCCTAACAGGAGGCTTTAAAATTTTCTCTCTAGTGTCCTTAGTTTTGGAGAAAAATGCAAAGGTACAAGACAGCATGTCCTTGCCAATATCTTCCTTTTGCAAGGAGATACACATTGGTAAATTCAGGGCTATGCATTGTAGATGAAGGCCTAACAGGAGGCTTTAAACTTTTCTCTATAGTGTCCTTAGTTTGGGAGAAAAATGCAAAGGTACAAGACAGCTTTTCCTTGCCAATATTATCCTTTTACAAGGAGATACACATTGGTAAATTCAGGGCTATGCAGTGTAGATGAAGGCCTAACAGGAGGCTTTAAACTTTTCTCTCTAGTGTCCTTAGTTTGGGAGAAAAATGCAAAGGTACAAGACAGCTTTTCCTTGCCAATATCTTCCTTTTGCAAGGAGATACACATTGGTAAGTTCAGGGATATGCAGTGTAGATGAAGGCCTAACAGGAGGCTTTAAACTTTTCTCTCTAGTGTCCTTAGTTTGGGAGAAAAATGCAAAGGTACAAGACAGTATTTCCTTGCCAATATCTTCCTTTTGCAAGGAGATACACATTGGTAAATTCAAGGCTATGCAGTGTAGATGAAGGCCTAACAGGAGGCTTTAAACTTTTCTCTCTAGTGTCCTTAGTTTGGGAGAAAAATGCAAAGGTACAAGACAGCTTTTCCTTGCCAATATCTTCCTTTTGCAAGGAGATACACATTGGTAAATTCAAGGCTATGCAGTGTAGATGAAGGCCTAACAGGAGGCTTTAAACTTTTCTCTCTAGTGTCCTTAGTTTGGGAGAAAAATGCAAAGGTACAAGACAGCTTTTCCTTGCCAATATCGTCCTTTTGCAAGGAGGTACACATTGGTAAATTCAGTGCTATGCAATGTAGATGAAGGCCTAACAGGAGTCTTTGAAATTTTCTCTCTAGTGTCCTTAGTTTGGGAGAAAAATGCAGAGGTACAAAACAGCTTTTCCTTGCCAATATCTTCCTTTTGCAAGGAGATACACATTGGTAAATTCAGGGCTATGCAGTGTAGATTAAGGCCTAACAAGAGGCTTTAAAATTTTCTAGTGTCCTTAGTTTGGGAGAAAAATGCAAAGGTACAAGACAGCTTTTCCTTGCCAATATCTTCCTTTAGCAAGGAGATACACATTGGTAAATTCAGGGCTATGCAGTGTAGATGAATGCCTAACAGGAGGCTTTAACATTTTCTCTCTAGTGTCCTTAGTTTTGGAGAAAAATGCAAAGGTACAAGACAGCTTTTCCTTGCCAATATCTTCCTTTAGCAAGGAGATACACATTGGTAAATTCAGGGCTATGCGTTGTAGATGAAGGCCTAACAGGAGGCTATAAACTTTTCTTTCTAGTGTCCTTAGTTTGGGAGAAAAATGCAAAGGTACAAGACAGCATTTCCTTGCCAATATCTTCCTTTTGCAAGGAGATACACATTGGTAAATTCAGGGCTATGCAGTGTAGATGAAGGGCTAACAGGAGACTTTAAACTTTTCTCTCTAGTGTCCTTAGTTTGGGAGAATAATGCAAAGGTACAAGACAGCATTTCCTTGCCAATATCTTCCTTTTGCAAGGAGATACACATTGGTAAAATCAGGTCTATGAAGTGTAGATGAAGGTCTAACAAGAGGCTTAAAATCTTCTCTCTAGTGTCCTTAGTTTGGGAGAAAAATACAAAGGTACAAGACAGCTTTTCCTTGCCAATATCTTCATTTTACAAGGAGATACACATTGGTAAATTCAGGGATTTGCAGTGTAGATGAAGGCCTAACAGGAGGCTTTAAACTTTTATCTCTAGTGTCCTTAGTTTGGGAGAAAAATGCAAAGGTACAAGACAGCATTTCCTTGCCAATATCTTCCTTTTGCAAGGAGATACACATTGGTAAATTCAGGGCTATGCAGTGTAGATGAAGGCCTAACAGGAGGCTTTAAACTTTTCTCTCTATTGTCCTTAGTTTGGGAGAAAAATGCCAATGTACAAGACAGCTTTTCCTTGCCAATATCGTCCTTTTGCAAGGAGGTACACATTGGTAAATTCAGGGCTATGCAGTGTAGATGAAGACCTAACAGGAGGCTTTAAACTTTTCACTATAGTGTCCTTAGTTTGGGAGAAAAATGCAAAGGTACAAGACAGCTTTTCCTTGCCAATATCTTCCTTTAGCAAGGAGATACACATTGGTAAATTCAGGGCTATACAGTGTAGATGAATGCCTAACAGGAGGCTTTAAAATTTTCTCTCTAGTGTCCTTAGTTTTGGAGAAAAATGCAAAGGTACAAGACAGCATGTCCTTGCCAATATCTTCCTTTTGCAAGGAGATACACATTGGTAAATTCAGGGCTATGCATTGTAGATGAAGGCCTAACAGGAGGCTTTAAACTTTTCTCTATAGTGTCCTTAGTTTGGGAGAAAAATGCAAAGGTACAAGACAGCTTTTCCTTGCCAATATTATCCTTTTACAAGGAGATACACATTGGTAAATTCAGGGCTATGCAGTGTAGATGAAGGCCTAACAGGAGGCTTTAAACTTTTCTCTCTAGTGTCCTTAGTTTGGGAGAAAAATGCAAAGGTACAAGACAGCTTTTCCTTGCCAATATCTTCCTTTTGCAAGGAGATACACATTGGTAAGTTCAGGGATATGCAGTGTAGATGAAGGCCTAACAGGAGGCTTTAAACTTTTCTCTCTAGTGTCCTTAGTTTGGGAGAAAAATGCAAAGGTACAAGACAGTATTTCCTTGCCAATATCTTCCTTTTGCAAGGAGATACACATTGGTAAATTCAAGGCTATGCAGTGTAGATGAAGGCCTAACAGGAGGCTTTAAACTTTTCTCTCTAGTGTCCTTAGTTTGGGAGAAAAATGCAAAGGTACAAGACAGCTTTTCCTTGCCAATATCGTCCTGTTGCAAGGAGGTACACATTGGTAAATTCAGGGCTATGCAATGTAAATGAAGGCCTAACAGGAGTCTTTGAAATTTTCTGTCTAGTGTCCTTAGTTTGGGAGAAAAATGCAGAGGTACTGTCAAAGTCAAAAATATTACATAGAGAGACCATATAAACTGCACACATATAAGTCGCTATACTTGCAAATATGCGCAGCGAGCACAGCAATATATGGAAACACACGCATTTGCTCGGACATGGCACAGAGATGGATTCGGCACTTGTTTCATACAGTACATGGTTATAATAATGAACAGCACCAGACATCATGGAGATTTAGAATTGGCTAATGAATTAATGTCATGGATGTGTATCATTCGAACCGAACCAGATAAACACATCATGTTTGGTATTGAAGCAAGCAGAATGAGGTGTGGGTTAGTTTGAGGCCTGTTGTGTTGTTGTGGGACATTGCAGCGGATAGATATGATTATATGTATAAAAGCTAAGATCATATTGTTAGAACAATGGATGCTCAAGACAACCTTTTACTAAGTTTTCAGGGCTGAACCTGATTAGCATATACAAAGGAGAAAGAAAGACCCCTCCCCCAGGTACTGGTCAAACAGGAAGGTAGTGGTCAGGTGTGGCCTCAGAGAACAGATGTAATGTAGCTACACTCACAGACACACACACAGCTACCTGGCACCAAGCAGCATGGCGGCTGAATCCCCAGGACATCCTCCAAACTAAAGGCTAAGTATTGAACCTCACATGGCTAGATAAGGAAACAGACAGATTGCTTTCTGGTTTAAATAGGATATTGTAACTTGGTTGTGTGATTGTTGGGTGTTTGTGGATACTCTGTGAAGTCCGTGATGAATTGGAACAGTATACAATCTGTAGCATAGTATTTGTGGTATTTGTTTGCCTATGGAGATTTAAAATAGATTGTGCTGGTTAGTTATAATATATATCCTGTTAATCATAAATACCACCATGCAGTTACGTTTGTGTTAATTACATTGTGATCTGGTCTTGTGATGAATATGCTCTGGTTATTGAGATACTGAAGTTGTTTGGGATGTGAAATTATGAGATGGTTCTAGGAAGTTGGATTACATTGTGAAAGGTGATTTAGATGGTTTGGAATTGTAAAATCAGAACATATGCATTGTTTTGAGGCTTGGACATTTTGGAATAAAGTGCCATGTGTTTGGACCTGCAAATCTAAAATGGCTGCTGCTGGATGTCTTCCCCTCCCCCTTTCAGCCATGTGGTGTGGTCTTTGGAATCAAGTGGAGGTTTCTCAAAATGGAGTCTAGCTTCCATCCCATGCTGTATTCAGCATTGACTAACTGCGCAGCGATTGTCTCTCACATGTGTAGTTTTATCTGCAACCATGTTGTCTCTTATTTAATGTTATCATGAGCCATTTCTCTCTATCTCTCTCTTCTTCTCTTCCCCTTCCATTTTCCCATAAATAGTAATTGTATTGTATTGTATTTCTAGTGTAGCTATTTTGGTTAGGAAGTCTTTGTTATATTGTAGTGTATCATTTGTACTGTTATCCCCTTTTTACCAGTATATTAGATATAATACAGATAATAGGCTTTGGACCCTAAACCAGTATCTGTGTATTTCCTATAGTGTTAAGTGTTCACTTGAGCGTCGGTGACGCTCAAGCAGCTTTGTAGTTAGTCAGGTTACGCAAGGTTGCACTTACACCCTGTATTCACATTAAGGTATTCTGTGTATTTCATTGTTAAAAGGTTTAGACATAAAGGTATAGCGTTGTGAGCGTCTGCGCTGCTGGTGATCTCCTCGTGGTCTTGAGCGTCTGCTACGCCATAGCGAATCATTACGTTAGTCAACAGCCAATAACGTGTCCTGTGATCACTGGGCCGTGAGCGAACGTGACGCTTGAGCGTCTCGCCTACGGCTGAGCGATCGTTACGCAACCAGCGTACCCGTACGGTACTTCTTAAGTAAACAGCGTACAGTGTTCTTAGACTTCATAAAGGGTTGTTTATACGACAAAAGTATTTAGCATTGTCAATTGGGGGACTCGTCCTATCCTTCACATATCTCTGCTAGGTAATATCAGCAGACATTATCCATCAGCAAAGGGCGGGATCATATTCCTTGCAGTGCTGATTGGATAAGCGTCTGTTTCGCTTAGTAAAGGGTGCTGAGGGAATCCGGGACCGGAGGTAAGAACAGTACGCTATTGTCTTTGAAAATCTGGTTTTTATTTCAATTTGGTGCCAACTACACACTCAGGCCTAGAATAACTTTAGGAGTTTTGAATGATGACTTTCTTTGTGACAAGAGGCCGCATGGTCTGTCCACCATTTTGTGTGACCCTCATGGAGGTGGAAGGGGGAGGAGCAGCGGCCATTTTGGGAAGGTCAAATTTTTTTTTTTTCTGAGCGGCTGGTTTTCAGTTGACTCAGGAAACAATCAGCCATCCACTGTCAAAAAGAAATCATCATTTAATGAGTTTTTTTTTAATGCATTTATTTAATCTATATCATAGTCAATCATAAGTAATAGTGATTGGTACTTATATGTAATTTCATATGCGTGTGCTTACATCAATGTATGTTATTAGATTAAATTTAGAATTGCATTTTCATCTGTGTAAGTTTCACATCTCACCTTCCTGTTTGCCATTTGCATTGATAACGTGCTGAGAAAAAACAAGCACACAGCATAGAAGATACTGTGTGGTGTTTGGTAAGCGTTTATATAGTGAAATATCGCTTATAGTAAGGCGATACAGAAGCCACAAGACAATAGCACACATTTGTTCAGTTTCCAAAATTTAGTTTAAATACCTTACTTTACTGTAACGCCTCTGGGGAGAGCTATCAGACTACGGGAAATGATTTTTCTGATCAGAAAACTATAAGAATGATAGTGGGTTGAAAACGGTATGAGTGTATTGAATCCCGCTTTGTGGACTTTGTGATCTATGTGATAAAACGGTATTGAATTCCGCTTTGTGGACTTTGTGATCTGTGTGATCTATGTGGAACGTGATGAGCACGATCTGAGTGAAAACGTGCAACAGAGTGTGATAAAGTTTTCGTTGTATTACGCTCCGGCTGTTTTGGAGCACAGTAGGGAGACTCCAATGATCCTACCATTTATGGGCAACAAGTGTCTATAAGTGGTACGATTGGACCGCACGGTTGTATGTGTGACCAATAACGCAACGTGATATGAGGTCGTATATCCATGCGTAAATCTTGCCCTCATACGTGTTGTAGGGAGCACATGCAAGCGTGATTTGTGTAAAGAAAAAGGAAGGGAATTTTCTCAGGAAAATCTCTAGAGATAGGGCCTGCAACGGCTACACGTGTCTGCTAGAAGGCGGAACGGGGATACCCGGAGCAGAAGAAGTTCAGTGGAAGAGCTTTAAGGATTTCCAACGAAGTTCTGTGTTTGGTGCATTTTAGGAAGTTTTTCTGTGTTAAAAAGGTCCACAATGGCAGCCAAGTGCACAACACAGAGACGGTCGGAGGTCAGGATTCAGACTCCAGAGGCTTGCAGACCCCGAGGGTCTGCTCGGTTAGTAATGTGGGGGAAATATGGTCCCCACACTGAGACCTTTTGTGATGAATGGACACGAATGACTGCGGGGGATAAGGCACCATTTCCCGGGATAGGTAGTTTTGACTTAGAGGTGTTGCATAATTTAAGGCAAAGGATCAGTCTCATAAAATCCTGGAAACAACGAGTTAAACATGATGATTGTTTGCAGTTATGGCAACAGGAAAGTGAAATGCAAAGAAATGTAACTTACATATCTAACTTTCATCTTGAGAGGAGAGACATGGCATTGAAGAGGATTATGGTTGCAGAGAAATGGCACAATGTTGTACGATAAAAATGCACTTAGTAACTGTATTAAGAATGAAAGTGTTAAATGTAATAATGTTTATGAAAATGAAAGTGTAAAAATTACAAATGTTAACCTGTGCAAGTCGCACCCCATGTTAAACTTCCCTCAGGATTACCAACAAGAAAGTGAGCCCAGAACGATGTCGGCACCTCTTAAAGAAGCCATCCTACAAGACATCCAGGTGGACGCGACCAAATTGGTAAAGGCAATAATCAAACCCCCTAACGGAGGGTCAGGTGAGGTCGTGTCCACAGGTACGTACAATGTTTTATATCACGCACAAACAAATGTACCCCATATTATAAGACCAAAACAAGGTGATGTGATTGAGTTTAGTCCTGTCAGGGTGATCACAGTCCCCAATGGGAAGACTGATGATCAGGGAACCATTCCCGTCAAGGACAGTGCAATGCGCCATCCCTGGTCCCGGACAGAATTGAGATCAATCATGTCTGATTACCCAGATCCTAGGAAAGATCTAACTGTATGATCAAAGATTCACAGAAGGTATATCAACTCCCTAGACAACGACATAATCATGGTATCCAAGGAATCAGGTAGGTACAGGGAAAGCGGTTGATGGTGATGAGCATCCAAGCGTTTGAGGAGGCATCAAATCAACCAAAACCCCAGGCCATTGGCACATGGAGGAACTTAAGGATTTGTGATCTGTGCAAAAGAGAAGGGCATTATGCCAGTAACTGCAACAGCCCACATAAAATCAGACCCCCTAGACATGAAAATGAGCAAAAGTTATGACACACCAAATTACAAGCAGGGATCACATAGGAAGAATTTTGAGCCACACCCATGATAGGTAGTCAAGAAAGGTGATCATACGACTGATGGTAAGCCTAAGGTAACGGTTAATAAATTGGGAGGTCATTCACTGAAAGACACAGGAATGACCAGGTGAAACGTTGTAAATGTATCAGTGAAATGTTTTTTCTCTCTCTCTCTCTCTATCCCCATCTCTGACGAGTATTGGTAAGAATTCACACATTGCATACCCACTTGGTCCTTGCAGAAGTCTACCAAACCCCAGCATGACCTCCGCCACAATGTATTTCTGGCCAGATACAGACAGTGGAGTAATGCAGGTGCTGGTGGGGAGGGACTGCTCAAGGAGACCATTAGACACGTAGATATGACAGCCTGATAATCTGACAATGTTTTTCTAATGCTAACAATGTTTTCTTAATGTTGACAATGTTTTAAAAATGCTTTGTTTCTCTTTTCCTATTGATGGTTAATGTCGAGTTATGTAATATATATATGCATATGAATTGTTCTCTATCTCTTGTTTTTTTTTTTTTTTTTTCTCTCTCTTCTCACTCATGTTTTCATGGTTTAAAGATGGTATGTCACCCCTCAGTTGGACCAATGGTAATGCCAGATTTTTTCTCCTTACAGAAAGATCGCCGGTTAGGAAGGAATATTGCATCACCAGAATGTTCGTTTGGAAGACTGAGAGACAGCACCTTTGAGAGGACAGCAGAACAAGAAGAACAACAAGACGAGAGAACTTATTATCGTAACAAGTTCTCTCCCCCTCAAACTGTTTTCTTATACCCCCTTTACAAATTTCTTCTTTTCTCCTCCTGTAAGATGGACTTGCCCCAAGAGACTGTGATATGGATTTTCCCGTTAACCATGATGTTGACCAGAGCAGTCTGTTTCGGTGAGAGTACCAGTGAGGTCGAGAAAGGATCCAGAAAGGTCCTGATGACTGAGACGGAGGTGTAAATTTCCAATAGCAACCCAATCACCAAGCAAAGGCGAGTACCGGGCACGATCTAACAACCATGTTATTTGTAAACAATTGTGAAGGATTGTTAGTTCAAAAAGAAAACTGTATCTGTAGGCTCTGTGACAATGGTTGAGGATGGATGCATAAAGAAAGGCCAATCCAGTTTTAATATCCATATGGACCGGCATCCATTGAGTGACTATCACTCCTTAGTGGGTAGTGTGTTAAATAAAACAGATTGTTGGGTATGCTCTCAAGTACCTCAGGGTCATAGTAAATCAGGGCTAGTACCATTTCCTTTAACGGTAGGGGAGGTACTTGAGCTAAAGGGTGGGAGACCGGTGGACAGGAGGTTTAATATCTCCAGCCCTCCTAGTTTGAAGCTCCACCAATACCATGTGGATAGGTCCCTATTATGTTTTAACATCTCCAATCCCCGAAAGCCGGGAAATTGGGAAGTGTCATGGAGCAACCTAACCATGACCTTTTCGCATAGAGCAGATAGGATGCCTACAGATACAGAGCTTGTACGCCACATAGCCAGTAGAGGAAAATCTTTCCGGTATAGGTATACCTTAGGAAATAGGATTACGAGAGTTGGAGAAGTATCACCAGGATACTGTGCACATATCGTACAAACTGATACGTGTACTAAACAGATGGGAGAATTAGGGTTAGGAGAGTTCACATGGAAAATGTGTAACATGGTAATGACATATTCCGTCCCATATGTTCTCCCCGATGATGCATATTTCATATGCGGGAGAAAGGCGTATGAGCGGCTTGCCCCAAACTCTGAAGGATTGTGTTGTATTGGAAAAGTACTACCTGAGGTAATGAGTCTAAGGAGTGAGGAAACTGTAATTAACCTGGATTTGGTATATGACCCAATGATAGAAACCATGATGTGATGAAAATGCGATTATACGGTCCGTTTCTTTCACCTGTTTTTCTGCTTTTCTCCAAGATACAAAGACCCCTTGGACGAGGAAGTTAACGAGACGCTATACAGACAACAGACAAGAACCAAAGATGAAGTTTTGACGACCTATGATATGGACACTTGATGAACTTTGCCATGGATCCCCAGTTTCCCTAGTATTTTAAACTCCCGCTAGCCCAACATTTTTTGTAAATCTGATGGCACTGACAAAGCTATTTGCTCATGCCCAAAGAGCAATACAGCGCAAAGAAGACGACTCTCAACAGATACCGAACAAAACTTCAACAACAGATGTACATTTCCCTGACATAGAATATCATTGCATTTTCCATAAGTGTTCTTTATCTTCATCTCTACAACCCTCAGGTAATGACACACATAGTCGATAGGGAATACAGGCACAGATATCAGCAACCACATACCTCCCCCATTCATGTATCATCAACTAAAATGTGCTCCCCCATTTTGTTACAACCACAGCCGAAATGAGCTCGGTAAAGTTTGACAGCCCATCCACAGACCCTTAGTACGGGATAAGAATGAATTCAAATGTATACTTCGCAATACCTCGAAGCTTGATGTACAACACGTACGGCACGATGATACATGACCCCCCAAACATGGATTCATACACACATGCTTCTGCTATCTCACTAGGTCATACCCTCTTCACACCTTCTCCTCTCTCCTCCCTTACCCAACCATGGAAATGTATTAACCCCTGACATATATTTTTCTCTTTTTGAAATGTTTTAGGAAGTGGCAGTTATTGGTGACTGCCAAAGGGTGGACTGTCAAAGTCAAAAATATTACATAGAGAGACCATATAAACTGCACACATATAAGTCGCTATACTTGCAAATATGCGCAGCGAGCACAGCAATATATGGAAACACACGCATTTGCTCGGACATGGCACAGAGATGGATTCGGCACTTGTTTCATACAGTACATGGTTATAATAATGAACAGCACCAGACATCATGGAGATTTAGAATTGGCTAATGAATTAATGTCATGGATGTGTATCATTCGAACCGAACCAGATAAACACATCATGTTTGGTATTGAAGCAAGCAGAATGAGGTGTGGGTTAGTTTGAGGCCTGTTGTGTTGTTGTGGGACATTGCAGCGGATAGATATGATTATATGTATAAAAGCTAAGATCATATTGTTAGAACAATGGATGCTCAAGACAACCTTTTACTAAGTTTTCAGGGCTGAACCTGATTAGCATATACAAAGGAGAAAGAAAGACCCCTCCCCCAGGTACTGGTCAAACAGGAAGGTAGTGGTCAGGTGTGGCCTCAGAGAACAGATGTAATGTAGCTACACTCACAGACACACACACAGCTACCTGGCACCAAGCAGCATGGCGGCTGAATCCCCAGGACATCCTCCAAACTAAAGGCTAAGTATTGAACCTCACATGGCTAGATAAGGAAACAGACAGATTGCTTTCTGGTTTAAATAGGATATTGTAACTTGGTTGTGTGATTGTTGGGTGTTTGTGGATACTCTGTGAAGTCCGTGATGAATTGGAACAGTATACAATCTGTAGCATAGTATTTGTGGTATTTGTTTGCCTATGGAGATTTAAAATAGATTGTGCTGGTTAGTTATAATATATATCCTGTTAATCATAAATACCACCATGCAGTTACGTTTGTGTTAATTACATTGTGATCTGGTCTTGTGATGAATATGCTCTGGTTATTGAGATACTGAAGTTGTTTGGGATGTGAAATTATGAGATGGTTCTAGGAAGTTGGATTACATTGTGAAAGGTGATTTAGATGGTTTGGAATTGTAAAATCAGAACATATGCATTGTTTTGAGGCTTGGACATTTTGGAATAAAGTGCCATGTGTTTGGACCTGCAAATCTAAAATGGCTGCTGCTGGATGTCTTCCCCTCCCCCTTTCAGCCATGTGGTGTGGTCTTTGGAATCAAGTGGAGGTTTCTCAAAATGGAGTCTAGCTTCCATCCCATGCTGTATTCAGCATTGACTAACTGCGCAGCGATTGTCTCTCACATGTGTAGTTTTATCTGCAACCATGTTGTCTCTTATTTAATGTTATCATGAGCCATTTCTCTCTATCTCTCTCTTCTTCTCTTCCCCTTCCATTTTCCCATAAATAGTAATTGTATTGTATTGTATTTCTAGTGTAGCTATTTTGGTTAGGAAGTCTTTGTTATATTGTAGTGTATCATTTGTACTGTTATCCCCTTTTTACCAGTATATTAGATATAATACAGATAATAGGCTTTGGACCCTAAACCAGTATCTGTGTATTTCCTATAGTGTTAAGTGTTCACTTGAGCGTCGGTGACGCTCAAGCAGCTTTGTAGTTAGTCAGGTTACGCAAGGTTGCACTTACACCCTGTATTCACATTAAGGTATTCTGTGTATTTCATTGTTAAAAGGTTTAGACATAAAGGTATAGCGTTGTGAGCGTCTGCGCTGCTGGTGATCTCCTCGTGGTCTCGAGCGTCTGCTACGCCATAGCGAATCATTACGTTAGTCAACAGCCAATAACGTGTCCTGTGATCACTGGGCCGTGAGCGAACGTGACGCTTGAGCGTCTCGCCTACGGCTGAGCGATCGTTACGCAACCAGCGTACCCGTACGGTACTTCTTAAGTAAACAGCGTACAGTGTTCTTAGACTTCATAAAGGGTTGTTTATACGACAAAAGTATTTAGCATTGTCAGTACAAAACAGCATTTCCTTGCCAATATCTTCCTTTTGCAAGGAGATACACATTGGTAAATTCAGGGCTATGCATTGTAGATGAAGGCCTAACAGGAGGCTTTAAACTTTTCTCTATAGTGTCCTTAGTTTGGAAGAAAAATGCAAAGGTACAAGACAGCTTTTCCTTGCCAATATTATCCTTTTACAAGGAGATACACATTGGTAAATTCTGGGCTGTGCAGTGTAGATGAAGGCCTAACAGGAGGCTTTAAACTTTTCTCTCTAGTGTCCTTAGTTTGGGAGAAAAATGCAAAGGTGCAAGACAGCTTTTCCTTGCCAATATCTTCCTTTTGCAAGGAGATACACATTGGTAAGTTCAGGGATATGCAGTGTAGATGAAGGCCTAACAGGAGGCTTTAAACTTTTCTCTCTAGTGTCCTTAGTTTGGGAGAAAAATGCAAAGGTACAAGACAGCATTTCCTTGCCAATATCTTCCTTTTGCAAGGAGATACACATTGGTAAATTCAGGGCTATGCATTGTAGATGAAGGCCTAACAGGAGGCTTTAAACTTTTCTCTATAGTGTCCTTAGTTTGGAAGAAAAATGCAAAGGTACAAGACAGCTTTTCCTTGCCAATATTATCCTTTTACAAGGAGATACTCATTGGTAAATTCAGGGCTATGCAGTGTAGATGAAGGCCTAACAGGAGGCTTTAAACTTTTCTCTCTAGTGTCCTTAGTTTGGGAGAAAAATGCAAAGGTACAAGACAGCTTTTCCTTGCCAATATCTTCCTTTTGCAAGGAGATACACATTGGTAAATTCAAGGCTATGCAGTGTAGATGAAGGCCTAACAGGAGGCTTTAAACTTTTCTCTCTAGTGTCCTTAGTTTGGGAGAAAAATGCAAAGGTACAAGACAGCTTTTCCTTGCCAATATCGTCCTTTTCAAGGAGGTACACATTGGTAAATTCAGGGCTATGCAATGTAGATGAAGGCCTAACAGGAGTCTTTGAAATTTTCTCTCTAGTGTCCTTAGTTTGGGAGAAAAATGCAGAGGTACAAAACAGCTTTTCCTTGCCAATATCTTCCTTTTGCAAGGAGATACACATTGGTAAATTCAGGGCTATGCAGTGTAGATGAAGGCCTAACAAGAGGCTTTAAAATTTTCTAGTGTCCTTAGTTTGGGAGAAAAATGCAAAGGTACAAGACAGCTTTTCCTTGCCAATATCTTCCTTTAGCAAGGAGATACATATTGGTAAATTCAGGGCTATGCAGTGTAGATGAATGCCTAACAGGAGGCTTTAACATTTTCTCTCTAGTGTCCTTAGTTTTGGAGAAAAATGCAAAGGTACAAGACAGCTTTTCCTTGCCAATATCTTCCTTTAGCAAGGAGATACACATTGGTAAATTCAGGGCTATGCATTGTAGATGAAGGCCTAACAGGAGGCTATAAACTTTTCTTTCTAGTGTCCTTAGTTTGGGAGAATAATGCAAAGGTACAAGACAGCATTTCCTTGCCAATATCTTCCTTTTGCAAGGAGATACACATTGGTAAATTCAGGGCTATGCAGTGTAGATGAAGGGCTAACAGGAGGCTTTAAACTTTACTCTATAGTGTCCTTAGTTGGGAAGAAAAATGCAAAGGTACAAGACAGCTTTTCCTTGCCAATATTATCCTTTTACAAGGAGATACACATTGGTAAATTCAGGGCTATGCAGTGTAGATGAAGGCCTAACAGGAGGCTTTAAACTTTTCTCTCTAGTGTCCTTAGTTTGGGAGAAAAATGCAAAGGTACAAGACAGCTTTTCCTTGCCAATATCTTCCTTTTGCAAGGAGATACACATTGGTAAGTTCAGGGATATGCAGTGTAGATGAAGGCCTAACAGGAGGCTTTAAACTTTTCTCTCTAGTGTCCTTAGTTTGGGAGAAAAATGCAAAGGTACAAGACAGCATTTCCTTGCCAATATCTTCCTTTTGCAAGGAGATACACATTGGTAAATTCAAGGCTATGCAGTGTAGATGAAGGCCTAACAGGAGGCTTTAAACTTTTCTCTCTAGTGTCCTTAGTTTGGGAGAAAAATGCAAAGGTACAAGACAGCTTTTCCTTGCCAATATCGTCCTTTTGCAAGGAGGTACACATTGGTAAATTCAGGGCTATGCAATGTAAATGAAGGCCTAACAGGAGTCTTTGAAATTTTCTGTCTAGTGTCCTTAGTTTGGGAGAAAAATGCAGAGGTACAAAACAGCATTTCCTTGCCAATATCTTCCTTTTGCAAGGAGATACACATTGGTAAATTCAGGGCTATGCATTGTAGATGAAGGCCTAACAGGAGGCTTTAAACTTTTCTCTATAGTGTCCTTAGTTTGGAAGAAAAATGCAAAGGTACAAGACAGCTTTTCCTTGCCAATATTATCCTTTTACAAGGAGATACACATTGGTAAATTCAGGGCTGTGCAGTGTAGATGAAGGCCTAACAGGAGGCTTTAAACTTTTCTCTCTAGTGTCCTTAGTTTGGGAGAAAAATGCAAAGGTACAAGACAGCTTTTCCTTGCCAATATCGTCCTTTTGCAAGGAGGTACACATTGGTAAATTCAGTGCTATGCAATGTAGATGAAGGCCTAACAGGAGTCTTTGAAATTTTCTCTCTAGTGTCCTTAGTTTGGGAGAAAAATGCAGAGGTACAAAACAGCTTTTCCTTGCCAATATCTTCCTTTTGCAAGGAGATACACATTGGTAAATTCAGGGCTATGCATTGTAGATGAAGGCCTAACAGGAGGCTTTAAACTTTTCTCTATAGTGTCCTTAGTTTGGAAGAAAAATGCAAAGGTACAAGACAGCTTTTCCTTGCCAATATTATCCTTTTACAAGGAGATACACATTGGTAAATTCAGGGCTATGCAGTGTAGATGAAGGCCTAACAGGAGGCTGAAAACTTTTCTCTCTAGTGTCCTTAGTTTGGGAGAAAAATGCAAAGGTACAAGACAGCTTTTCCTTGCCAATATCTTCCTTTTGCAAGGAGATACACATTGGTAAGTTCAGGGATATGCAGTGTAGATGAAGGCCTAACAGGAGGCTTTAAACTTTTCTCTCTAGTGTCCTTAGTTTGGGAGAAAAATGCAAAGGTACAAGACAGCATTTCCTTGCCAATATCTTCCTTTTGCAAGGAGATACACATTGGTAAATTCAAGGCTATGCAGTGTAGATGAAGGCCTAACAGGAGGCTTTAAACTTTTCTCTCTAGTGTCCTTAGTTTGGGAGAAAAATGCAAAGGTACAAGACAGCTTTTCCTTGCCAATATCTTCCTTTTGCAAGGAGATACACATTGGTAAATTCAAGGCTATGCAGTGTAGATGAAGGCCTAACAGGAGGCTTTAAACTTTTCTCTCTAGTGTCCTTAGTTTGGGAGAAAAATGCAGAGGTAAAAAACAGCTTTTCCTTGCCAATATCTTCCTTTTGCAAGGAGATACACATTGGTAAATTCAGGGCTATGCAGTGTAGATGAAGGCCTAACAAGAGGCTTTACAATTTTCTAGTGTCCTTAGTTTGGGAGAAAAATGCAAAGGTACAAGACAGCTTTTCCTTGCCAATATCTTCCTTTAGCAAGGAGATACACATTGGTAAATTCAGGGCTATGCAGTGTAGATGAATGCCTAACAGGTGTTAGGGTCTCCTGCCCTTTGCTGCCACGTCGTCATGGCAACCGGGAGACAAGTGCTAGTGGTGTAACCTGAGCGCAGCTGATACTCCGGTTCGGGTCTTTTGCTGTGCAGTGGTTATAGGCTCTGTGCACGGCAGGGGATCCGGTGCTGGTTTTTGTGCTCACAGTCTGTGAGGTCTGAGTGGGGCATGGACAGCACCTGCTTTATAAGGCCTCTTTTCAGGGTAAGCAGATGCTGCTGAATCTTTGTTGGTTAGTCAGTTCATGAACGTTAGCCAGTACTGTGTAGCTTTGTATTTGTTTGTTGCTTACTGCAAATAGGCCTGGGAATTTGGTATTACACTCTGCCAATCCAGACCTAGCAGTAAGACTGGAGTCAGTCGTTTAGCTTGCTGGGGTTCTGTTACTACCCTGTGAACTTAGCAAGTTTGCGGCTGTATTCTAAGACTTGCCTGTCTAATCCTGTCTCACTGTGCTAGGTGTCAGGGGTCAGTTTAGTGGCAGTAAGCTAAAACCTGTGCACTGCAAGTGAGAATTTGGATTGTGGAGATTCTCCTTGTGTCTATCATTCCATCTCTGACCAAGGAGTTTACTGCCACACCCGTTGGTAACCCTTTAGGGTTTTGCTGTTGCCCTTAGCAACAGCATTTCGGGTACTCTACGTATTAAAACACAACATCTTGCTTTTTCCATCTTAGCAGTTCTAATACAAGGGAGATACCCAGTTCCTTAGCCTCTGGGCTTCTCTGTTCACTTTGTGTGTATTTTGTTACCCTATCACCTTCTGTGTACGTTATGTCATATCCCCCAGTTTGTCTGTGAGTCCATCTGTTTTGCATAACAGTTCAAACACCAGTACATTCCTGCAGACACTGGAGTGCATAACAGTTCTGACACCAGTACTTTCCTGCTGGCACTGGTGTGCATAACATATTCAGCAGCCTAATACTCCTGTTGAAATTTTGTGGGAATATGGAGCATACCCCTCAAAATACGTTGCAACAGGTGGTCGATCAGGTGCAGGTCCTGACTCGACAATTTAATGATTTGTCCATTAAAATGCACACCTCCCAGGCTGCTGGCGGAGCTCCCGCAGCAGCAGCACCTGCAGGGGTTAAGGAGCCGAAAGTAAATCTCCCGGATCGTTTTTCTGGAGATCGCTCGCAGTTCTTTTGTTTCAAGGAGAGCTGCAAGCTATACTTCCGGCTTAGTCCTCAGTCTTCTGGGTCGGAGATTCAGCGGGTGGGCATAGTGATTTCCTTGCTACAAGGAGACCCACAGGTCTGGGCATATGGGTTGCAGCCTGACTGTCCGTCGCTTAAAAGTGTTGATGCTTTTTTTACGGCACTGGGCATGTTGTATGATGACCCTGACAAGACGGCCTCAGCCGAGGCTCAGATTTCGATCCTTAAGCAAGGGCGCAGGCCAGTTGAGGTTTACTGTACGGAGTTTCGGAGGTTGGCCCATGATACCCAGTGGAATGACCCAGCCCTGAGACACCAGTACCGAAGAGGTCTTTCTAACCAGATAAAGGACCAACTGGTACAATATCCCTTGCCTGATAGCTTGGATCAGCTCATGCAGTTATCCATCCGGGTGGATAGACGGCTGAGAGAGCGTAGGCTTGAAAGGGAGACTGAGATTTCCTTCCTTCCCAAGGGAACCTCAGACTCTGAGGAATTTTCTGAGGAGCCTATGCAGATTGGGGCTACCCGCCTCTCCTCGCGTGAGAAGACGCGGAGGAGACAGCAGGGGTTGTGTTTGTACTATGGGAATAAAGGTCATGTGGTAGTATCATGCCCAGAAAAGCCGGAAAACTTCAGGGCCTGAGGGTGATGGGAAATATCCTGTCAGGCCAGAAGTCAGAATTTCCCAAGAAGACTTTTATCATTCCGGTGACCTTGAAGATCCTCGGTCAAACTGTCAAGACTGAGGCCTTTGTGGACAGTGGGGCCGACGGGGTTTTTATGGACCGCCAATTCGCCCTGAAACACTCTGTTCCCTTAGTACCCTTGGCATCGGAAATTGAGATTTGTGGGTTAAACGGGGAACCATTATTCCAAGGTAAAATTACCTCTTGCACTAGCCAGATTTCTTTGTTTATTGGAGCCACACACTCTGAAAAATTGTCCTTTTATGTGACTGTCTGTACTTTTGCCCCATTGGTGTTGGGGTTACCCTGGTTAAGGGCCCACAATCCTCAATTTGACTGGGTCTCTGGGGAGATTCTTAGTTGGGGTACTGATTGTTTCAGGAGTTGCTTGAGCCTTCCAGTCAGGCTCTCGCAGCTAAGTTTGCCAGGATTGCCAGGGTGTTATGCAGATTTTGCGGACGTGTTCTCCAAAAAAGTTGCAGAGGTACTACCTCCCCATCGCCCCTATGACTGTGCCATTGATTTGTTGCCAAATGCTAAGCTTCCCAAGAGCAGGTTGTACTCCCTGTCACGTCCTGAGACTCAGGCTATGGCAGAGTACATTCAGGAGAACTTGGCTAAGGGATTTATCAGACCTTCACAGTCTCCAGTTGGGTCGGGGTTCTTCTTCGTGGGTAAAAAGGACGGTTCGTTGCGACCCTGCATCGACTTCAGGGAATTGAACCGTATCACGATTAAAAACTCATACCCACTGCCTCTCATTTCGGTCTTGTTTGACCAGCTTCGTACTGCCACCATTTTTTCTAAGATTGACCTACGCGGTGCGTACAATCTAATCCGAATAAGAGAGGGGGATGAATGGAAGACTGCCTTTAATACCCACTCAGGGCATTATGAATATTTGGTGATGCCTTTTGGGCTCTGTAATGCCCCGGCAGTCTTCCAGGATTTCATGAATGATGTGCTCAGGGAATATTTGGATAGATTCTTAGTTGTATACTTAGATGACATCCTAATCTTCTCCCATTCCCTGGAGGAACATCGGAAGCATGTACGCTTAGTCCTCCAGAAACTCAGAGACCACCGGCTTGGGGCAAAGCTGGAGAAGTGCGAATTTGAAGTTCAGCAAATCGCATTTCTAGGATATATTATCTCCCCAGAAGGTTTCCAAATGGAGGGTTCCAAGGTACAGGCAGTCCTGGATTGGGTGCAGCCCACTAGTTTGAAGGCGCTTCAGCGTTTCCTGGGCTTTGCGAATTTTTATAGACGATTTATCGCTGGATTTTCGTCTATAGTGGCGCCCTTGGTGGCACTCACTAAGAAAGGGGCGGATGTTGCTCACTGGTCTTGTGAGGCTAAAGCGGCTTTTGCCCGTCTCAAAAGGGCATTTGTTTCGGCCAAGGTGCTGCGACACCCAGATCCAGAGCGTCCTTTTGTGGTGGAGGTGGATGCCTCTGAGATGGGTATTGGGGCAGTGCTTTCTCAGATGGGAGTGTCTGATAATCGCCTTCATCCCTGTGCTTACTTTTCCCGTAAATTTTCGCCTGCCGAGATGAATTATGACGTGGGTAACCGGGAATTGTTGGCTATTAAGGATGCACTCGAGGAGTGGAGACACTGGCTTGAGGGGGCTAAGTTTGTGGTCTCAATTCTCACCGACCATAAGAATCTGGCATATTTAGAGTCAGCGAAGCGTCTCAATGCCAGGCAGGCACGATGGGCTTTGTTTTTTGCTCGCTTTAATTTTTTGATAACATATCGCCCTGGGTCAAAAAACATCAAGGCTGATGCGCTCTCGCGGAGTTTTGCTCCAATCCAGGAGACCACCGAGGAGCCGTTGCCCATTGTTTCCCCATCAAGTATTAAAGTGGGCATTACCCAGGACCTCTTATCATTAGTCCTTAGAGCACAGGAGCAGGCTCCTCCAGACCTTCCGGTAGGTCTTTTGTTTGTGCCTCCTAGGTTAAGACAGCGAGTGTTCCTGGAATTCCATGCCAAGAAGTCGGCAGGTCACCCGGGTATTGCCAGAACTCGGGAGTTGCTATCTAGGGCGGTGTGGTGGCCCTCGGTGGCTAAGGATGTGGATCAGTGGGTTCGGGCATGTGACATCTGTGCCCGAAATAAGACTCCTAGAGGGGTTCCTGTTGGCCCATTACATCCACTCTCTATCCCATCTAAGCCATGGACCCACATTTCAATGGATTTTGTGGTGGACTTGCCCAAATCCTCGGGGATGACAGCCATCTGGGTTGTCGTTGACAGGTTTTCGAAGATGGCGCACTTCGTTCCACTGGTTGGGCTGCCATCAGCCAGACGCCTGTCTGAATTATTTATGCTGCATGTTGTGCGTCTCCACGGGTTGCCACTTGATGTGGTCTCTGACCGCGGATCCCAGTTTGTGGCCAAAGTCTGGAGGGCATTTTGTTCCGATCTCCAGATTTCTGTCAGCTTGTCGTCAGGCTACCATCCGCAGTCTAATGGGCAGACTGAAAGGGTGAACCAGTCCTTGGAGCAGTTCCTCAGGTGTTATGTCTCCAAGTGTCAGACTGACTGGGTTGCTCATCTGTCCATGGCGGAGTTTGCCTATAACAACGCGGCTCACTCTGCTACAGGGATCTCTCCCTTCCTTTGTGTGTATGGGCATCATCCTAAGGCCAATTCTTTTGACCCCGTGGACTCCACGCCTGGTGGTTCCTCTGTGGTTTCGGTCCTTAGAGGTATTTGGCGGAAAGTGAAGAAAGCCCTTGTGTCTGTGTCATTAGTGACCAAAAGGGTTTTTGATAAGCGGAAAAGACCCTGCAGCTTCAAATTAGGAGACTTCGTCTGGTTGTCTACCAAGAATTTGAAGTTGAGACAGCCATCTCATAAGTTAGGGCCCCGGTTCATCGGCCCTTATAAGATCACCAGGGTTATCAATCCGGTGGCATTTCAGTTAGATCTGCCCCGTTCTTTGGGTATCAATAAAACATTTCATTGTTCCCTTTTAAAACGGGCGATTAGTAATCCTTCTACCAGTGGAAGACCTTCCCCTCTTCTGATACGTGGCCAGAGGGAGTTTGTTGTTGAAAGGATTCTTGACTCCAAGGTGGTTCGGGGTCGGCTGTCATTTTTGGTGCACTGGAAGGGGTATGGCCCGGAGGAGCGGTCGTGGGTGCGCAGTTGTGATCTTCATGCCCCCAGACTGATACGCTCTTTCTTCTCGCAGTTCCCCGATAAACCCGGTGGTAGGGGTTCTTTGACCCCTCGTCAGAGGGGGGGTACTGTTAGGGTCTCCTGCCCTGTGCTGCCACGTCGTCATGGCAACCGGGAGACAAGTGCTAGTGGTGTAACCTGAGCGCAGCTGATACTCCGGTTCGGGTCTTTTGCTGTGCAGTGGTTATAGGCTCTGTGCACGGCAGGGGATCCGGTGCTGGTTTTTGTGCTCACAGTCTGTGAGGTCTGAGTGGGGCATGGACAGCACCTGCTTTATAAGGCCTCTTTTCAGGGTAAGCAGATGCTGCTGAATCTTTGTTGGTTAGTCAGTTCATGAACGTTAGCCAGTACTGTGTAGCTTTGTATTTGTTTGTTGCTTACTGCAAATAGGCCTGGGAATTTGGTATTACACTCTGCCAATCCAGACCTAGCAGTAAGACTGGAGTCAGTCGTTTAGCTTGCTGGGGTTCTGTTACTACCCTGTGAACTTAGCAAGTTTGCGGCTGTATTCTAAGACTTGCCTGTCTAATCCTGTCTCACTGTGCTAGGTGTCAGGGGTCAGTTTAGTGGCAGTAAGCTAAAACCTGTGCACTGCAAGTGAGAATTTGGATTGTGGAGATTCTCCTTGTGTCTATCATTCCATCTCTGACCAAGGAGTTTACTGCCACACCCGTTGGTAACCCTTTAGGGTTTTGCTGTTGCCCTTAGCAACAGCATTTCGGGTACTCTACGTATTAAAACACAACATCTTGCTTTTTCCATCTTAGCAGTTCTAATACAAGGGAGATACCCAGTTCCTTAGCCTCTGGGCTTCTCTGTTCACTTTGTGTGTATTTTGTTACCCTATCACCTTCTGTGTACGTTATGTCATATCCCCCAGTTTGTCTGTGAGTCCATCTGTTTTGCATAACAGTTCAAACACCAGTACATTCCTGCAGACACTGGAGTGCATAACAGTTCTGACACCAGTACTTTCCTGCTGGCACTGGTGTGCATAACAACAGGAGGCTTTAACATTTTCTCTCTAGTGTCCTTAGTTTTGGAGAAAAATGCAAAGGTACAAGACAGCTTTTCCTTGCCAATATCTTCCTTTAGCAAGGAGATACACATTGGTAAATTCAGGGCTATGCATTGTAGATGAAGGCCTAACAGGAGGCTATAAACTTTTCTTTCTAGTGTCCTTAGTTTGGGAGAAAAATGCAAAGGTACAAGACAGCTTTTCCTTGCCAATATCTTCCTTTTGCAAGGAGATACACATTGGTAAATTCAGGGCTATGCAGTGTAGATGAAAGGCTAACAGGAGGCGTTAAACTTTTCTCTCTAGTGTCCTTAGTTTGGGAGAAAAATGCAAAGGTACAAGACAGCATTTCCTTGCCAATATCTTCCTTTTGCAAGGAGATACACATTGGTAAATTCAGGGCTATGCAGTGTAGATGAAGGGCTAACAGGAGACTTTAAACTTTTCTCTCTAGTGTCCTTAGTTTGGGAGAATAATGCAAAGGTACAAGACAGCATTTCCTTGCCAATATCTTCCTTTTGCAAGGAGATACACATTGGTAAATTCAGGGCTATGCATTGTAGATGAAGGCCTAACAGGAGGCTTTAAACTTTACTCTATAGTGTCCTTAGTTTGGAAGAAAAATGCAAAGGTACAAGACAGCTTTTCCTTGCCAATATCTTCCTTTTGCAAGGAGATACACATTGGTAAAATCAGGGCTATGAAGTGTAGATGAAGGTCTAACAAGAGGCTTAAAATCTTCTCTCTAGTGTCCTTAGTTTGGGAGAAAAATGCCAATGTACAAGACAGCTTTTCCTTGCCAATATCGTCCTTTTGCAAGGAGGTACACATTGGTAAATTCAGGGCTATGCAGTGTAGATGAAGACCTAACAGGAGTCTTTGAAATTTTCCCTCTAGTGTCCTTAGTTTGGGAGAAAAATGCAGAGGAACAAAACAGCTTTTCCATGCCAATATCTTCCTTTTGCAAGGAGATACACATTGGTAAATTCAGGGCTATGCAGTGTAGATGAAGGCCTAACAAGAGGCTTTAAAATTTTCTAGTGTCCTTAGTTTGGGAGAAAAATGCAATGGATACAAAACTGCTTTTCCTTGCCAATATCTTCCTTTAGCAAGGAGATACACATTGGTAAATTCAGGGCTATGCAGTGTAGATGAATGCCTAACAGGAGGCTTTAAATTTTTCTCTCTAGTGTCCTTAGTTTTGGAGAAAAATGCAAAGGTACAAGACAGCTTTTCCTTGCCAATATCTTCCTTTAGCAAGGAGATACACATTGGTAAATTCAGGGCTTTGCATTGTAGATGAAGGCCTAACAGGAGGCTATAAACTTTTCTCTCTAGTGTCCTTAGTTTGGGAGCAAAATGCAAAGGTACAAGACAGCTTTTCCTTGCCAATATCTTCCTTTTGCAAGGAGATACACATTGGTAAATTCAGGGCTATGCAGTGTAGATGAAAGGCTAACAGGAGGCGTTAAACTTTTCTCTCTAGTGTCCTTAGTTTGGGAGAAAAATGCAAAGGTACAAGACAGCATTTCCTTGCCAATATCTTCCTTTTACAAGGAGATACACATTGGTAAATTCAGGGCTATGCAGTGTAGATGAAGGCCTAACAGGAGGCTTTAAACTTTTCTCTCTAGTGTCCTTAGTTTGGGAGAAAAATGCAAAGGTACAAGACAGCTTTTCCTTGCCAATATCTTCCTTTTGCAAGGAGATACACATTGGTAAATTCAGGGATATGCAGTGTAGATGAAGGCCTAACAGGAGGCTTTAAACTTTTCTCTCTAGTGTCCTTAGTTTGGGAGAAAAATGCAAAGGTACAAGACAGGTTTTCCTTGCCAATATCTTCCTTTTGCAAGGAGATACACATTGGTACATTCAGGGCTATGCCATTTAGATGAAGGCCTAATAGGAGGCTTTAAACTTTTCTCTATAGTGTCCTTAGTTTGGGAGAAAAATGCAAAGTACAAGACAGCTTTTCCTTGCCAATATCTTCCTTTTGCAAGGAGATACACATTGGTAAATTCAGGGCTATGCCATGTAGATGAAGGCCTAACAGGAGGCTTTAAACTTTTCACTATAGTGTCCTTAGTTTGGGAGAAAAATGCAAAGGTACAAGACAGCTTTTCCTTGCCAATATCTTCCTTTAGCAAGGAGATACACATTGTTAAATTCAGGGCTATGCAGTGTAGATGAATGCCTAACAGGAGGCTTTAAAATTTTCTCTCTAGTGTCCTTAGTTTTGGAGAAAATGCAAAGGTACAAGACAGCATTTCCTTGCCAATATCTTCCTTTTGCAAGGAGATACACATTGGTAACTTCAGGGCTATGCATTGTAGATGAAGGCCTAACAGGAGGCTTTAAACTTTTTCTCTATAGTGTCCTTAGTTTGGAAGAAAAATGCAAAGGTACAAGACAGCTTTTCCTTGCCAATATTATCCTTTTACAAGGAGATACACATTGGTAAATTCAGGGCTATGCAGTGTAGATGAAGGCCTAACAGGAGGCTTTAAACTTTTCTCTCTAGTGTCCTTAGTTTGGGAGAAAAATGCAAAGGTACAAGACAGCTTTTCCTTGCCAATATCTTCCTTTTGCAAGGAGATACACATTGGTAAGTTCAGGGATATGCAGTGTAGATGAAGGCCTAACAGGAGGCTTTAAACTTTTCTCTCTAGTGTCCTTAGTTTGGGAGAAAAATGCAAAGGTACAAGACAGCATTTCCTTGCCAATATCTTCCTTTTGCAAGGAGATACACATTGGTAAATTCAAGGCTATGCAGTGTAGATGAAGGCCTAACAGGAGGCTTTAAACTTTTCTCTCTAGTGTCCTTAGTTTGGGAATAAAATGCAAAGGTACAAGACAGCTTTTCCTTGCCAATATCGTTCTTTTGCAAGGAGGTACACATTGGTAAATTCAGGGCTATGCAATGTAGATGAAGGCCTAACAGGAGTCTTTGAAATTTTCTCTCTAGTGTCCTTAGTTTGGGAGAAAAATGCAGAGGTACAAAACAGCTTTTCCTTGCCAATATCTTCCTTTTGCAAGGAGATACACATTGGTAAATTCAGGGCTATGCAGTGTAGATGAAGGCCTAACAAGAGGCTTTAAAATTTTCTAGTGTCCTTAGTTTGGGAGAAAAATGCAAAGGTACAAGACAGCTTTTCCTTGCCAATATCTTCCTTTAGCAAGGAGATACACATTGGTAAATTCAGGGCTATGCAGTGTAGATGAATGCCTAACAGGAGGCTTTAACATTTTCTCTCTAGTGTCCTTAGTTTTGGAGAAAAATGCAAAGGTACAAAACAGCTTTTCCTCGCAAATATCTTCCTTTAGCAAGGAGATACACATTGGTAAATTCAGGGCTATGCATTGTAGATGAAGGCCTAACAGGAGGCTATAAACTTTTCTTTCTAGTGTCCTTAGTTTGGGAGAAAAATGCAAAGGTACAAGACAGCTTTTCCTTGCCAATATCTTCCTTTTGCAAGGAGATACACATTGGTAAATTCAGGGCTATGCAGTGTAGATCAAAGGCTAACAGGAGGCGTTAAACTTTTCTCTCTAGTGTCATTAGTTTGGGAGAAAAATGCAAAGGTACAAGACAGCATTTCCTTGCCAATATCTTCCTTTTGCAAGGAGATACACATTGGTAAATTCAGGGATATGCAGTGTAGATGAAGGGCTAACAGGAGACTTTAAACTTTTCTCTCTAGTGTCCTTAGTTTGGGAGAATAATGCAAAGGTACAAGACAGCATTTCCTTGCCAATATCTTCCTTTTGCAAGGAGATACACATTGGTAAATTCAGGGCTATGCATTGTAGATGAAGGCCTAACAGGAGGCTTTAAACTTTACTCTATAGTGTCCTTAGTTTGGAAGAAAAATACAAAGGTACAAGACAGCTTTTCCTTGCCAATATCTTCCTTTTGCAAGGAGATACACATTGGTAAAATCAGGGCTATGAAGTGTAGATGAAGGTCTAACAAGAGGCTTAAAATCTTCTCTCTAGTGTCCTTAGTTTGGGAGAAAAATGCCAATGTACAAGACAGCTTTTCCTTGCCAATATCGTCCTTTTGCAAGGAGGTACACATTGGTAAATTCAGGGCTATGCAGTGTAGATGAAGCCCTAACAGGATTCTTTGAAATTTTCCCTCTAGTGTCCTTAGTTTGGGAGAAAAATGCAGAGGAACAAAACAGCTTTTCCATGCCAATATCTTCCTTTTGCAAGGAGATACACATTGGTAAATTCAGGGCTATGCAGTGTAGATGAAGGCCTAACAAGAGGCTTTAAAATTTTCTAGTGTCCTTAGTTTGGGAGAAAAATGCAAAGGATACAAAACTGCTTTTCCTTGCCAATATCTTCCTTTAGCAAGGAGATACACATTGGTAAATTCAGGGCTATGCAGTGTAGATGAATGCCTAACAGGAGGCTTTAAATTTTTCTCTCTAGTGTCCTTAGTTTTGGAGAAAAATGCAAAGGTACAAGACAGCTTTTCCTTGCCAATATCTTCCTTTAGCAAGGAGATACACATTGGTAAATTCAGGGCTTTGCATTGTAGATGAAGGCCTAACAGGAGGCTATAAACTTTTCTCTCTAGTGTCCTTAGTTTGGGAGAAAAATGCAAAGTTACAAGACAGCTTTTCCTTGCCAATATCTTCCTTTTGCAAGGAGATACACATTGGTAAATTCAGGGCTATGCAGTGTAGATGAAAGGCTAACAGGAGGCTTTAAACTTTTCTCTCTAGTGTCCTTAGTTTGGGAGAATAATGCAAAGGTACAAGACAGCATTTCCTTGCCAATATCTTCCTTTTACAAGGAGATACACATTGGTAAATTCAGGGCTATGCAGTGTAGATGAAGGCCTAACAGGAGGCTTTAAACTTTTCTCTCTAGTGTCCTTAGTTTGGGAGAAAAATGCAAAGGTACAAGACAGCTTTTCCTTGCCAATATCTTCCTTTTGCAAGGAGATACACATTGGTAAATTCAGGGATATGCAGTGTAGATGAAGGCCTAACAGGAGGCTTTAAACTTTTCTCTCTAGTGTCCTTAGTTTGGGAGAAAAATGCAAAGGTACAAGACAGGTTTTCCTTGCCAATATCTTCCTTTTGCAAGGAGATACACATTGGTACATTCAGGGCTATGCCATGTAGATGAAGGCCTAACAGGAGGCTTTAAACTTTTCTCTATAGTGTCCTTAGTTTGGGAGAAAAATGCAAAGTACAAGACAGCTTTTCCTTGCCAATATCTTCCTTTTGCAAGGAGATACACATTGGTAAATTCAGGGCTATGCCATGTAGATGAAGGCCTAACAGGAGGCTTTAAACTTTTCACTATAGTGTCCTTAGTTTGGGAGAAAAATGCAAAGGTACAAGACAGCTTTTCCTTGCCAATATCTTCCTTTAGCAAGGAGATACACATTGGTAAATTCAGGGCTATGCAGTGTAGATGAATGCCTAACAGGAGGCTTTAAAATTTTCTCTCTAGTGTCCTTAGTTTTGGAGAAAAATGCAAAGGTACAAGACAGCATTTCCTTGCCAATATCTTCCTTTTGCAAGGAGATACACATTGGTAAATTCAGGGCTATGCATTGTAGATGAAGGCCTAACAGGAGGCTTTAAACTTTTCTCTACAGTGTCCTTAGTTTGGAAGAAAAATGCAAAGGTACAAGACAGCTTTTCCTTGCCAATATTATCCTTTTACAAGGAGATACACATTGGTAAATTCAGGGCTATGCAGTGTAGATGAAGGCCTAACAGGAGGCTTTAAACTTTTCTCTCTAGTGTCCTTAGTTTGGGAGAAAAATGCAAAGGTACAAGACAGCTTTTCCTTGCCAATATCTTCCTTTTGCAAGGAGATACACATTGGTAAGTTCAGGGATATGCAGTGTAGATGATGGCCTAACAGGAGGCTTTAAACTTTTCTCTCTAGTGTCCTTAGTTTGGGAGAAAAATGCAAAGGTACAAGACAGCATTTCCTTGCCAATATCTTCCTTTTGCAAGGAGATACACATTGGTAAATTCAAGGCTATGCAGTGTAGATGAAGGCCTAACAGGAGGCTTTAAACTTTTCTCTCTAGTGTCCTTAGTTTGGGAGAAAAATGCAAAGGTACAAGACAGCTTTTCCTTGCCAATATCGTCCTTTTGCAAGGAGGTACACATTGGTAAATTCAGGGCTATGCAATGTAGATGAAGGCCTAACAGGAGTCTTTGAAATTTTCTCTCTAGTGTCCTTAGTTTGGGAGAAAAATGCAGAGGTACAAAACAGCTTTTCCTTGCCAATATCTTCCTTTTGCAAGGAGATACACATTGGTAAATTCAGGGCTATGCAGTGTAGATGAAGGCCTAACAAGAGGCTTTAAAATTTTCTAGTGTCCTTAGTTTGGGAGAAAAATGCAAAGGTACAAGACAGCTTTTCCTTGCCAATATCTTCCTTTAGCAAGGAGATACACATTGGTAAATTCAGGGCTATGCAGTGTAGATGAATGCCTAACAGGAGGCTTTAACATTTTCTCTCTAGTGTCCTTAGTTTTGGAGAAAAATGCAAAGGTACAAGACAGCTTTTCCTTGCAAATATCTTCCTTTAGCAAGGAGATACACATTGGTAAATTCAGGGCTATGCATTGTAGATGAAGGCCTAACAGGAGGCTATAAACTTTTCTTTCTAGTGTCCTTAGTTTGGGAGAAAAATGCAAAGGTACAAGACAGCTTTTCCTTGCCAATATCTTCCTTTTGCAAGGAGATACACATTGGTAAATTCAGGGCTATGCAGTGTAGATGAAAGGCTAACAGGAGGCGTTAAACTTTTCTCTCTAGTGTCCTTAGTTTGGGAGAAAAATGCAAAGGTACAAGACAGCATTTCCTTGCCAATATCTTCCTTTTGCAAGGAGATACACATTGGTAAATTCAGGGCTATGCAGTGTAGATGAAGGGCTAACAGGAGACTTTAAACTTTTCTCTCTAGTGTCCTTAGTTTGGGAGAATAATGCAAAGGTACAAGACAGCATTTCCTTGCCAATATCTTCCTTTTGCAAGGAGATACACATTGGTAAATTCAGAGCTATGCATTGTAGATGAAGGCCTAACAGGAGGCTTTAAACTTTACTCTATAGTGTCCTTAGTTTGGAAGAAAAATGCAAAGGTACAAGACAGCTTTTCCTTGCCAATATCTTCCTTTTGCAAGGAGATACACATTGGTAAAATCAGGGCTATGCAGTGTAGATGAATGCCTAACAGGAGGCTTTAAATTTTTCTCTCTAGTGTCCTTAGTTTTGGAGAAAAATGCAAAGGTACAAGACAGCTTTTCCTTGCCAATATCTTCCTTTAGCAAGGAGATACACATTGGTAAATTCAGGGCTTTGCATTGTAGATGAAGGCCTAACAGGAGGCTATAAACTTTTCTCTCTAGTGTCCTTAGTTTGGGAGAAAAATGCAAAGGTACAAGACAGCTTTTCCTTGCCAATATCTTCCTTTTGCAAGGAGATACACATTGGTAAATTCAGGGCTATGCAGTGTAGATGAAAGGCTAACAGGAGGCGTTAAACTTTTCTCTCTAGTGTCCTTAGTTTGGGAGAAAAATGCAAAGGTACAAGACAGCATTTCCTTGCCAATATCTTCCTTTTGCAAGGAGATACACATTGGTAAATTCAGGGCTATGCAGTGTAGATGAAGGGCTAACAGGAGGCTCTAAACTTTTCTCTCTAGTGTCCTTAGTTTGGGAGAAAAATGCAAAGGTACAAGACAGCATTTCCTTGCCAATATCTTCCTTTTGCAAGGAGATACACATTGGTAAATTCAGAGCTATGCATTGTAGATGAAGGCCTAACAGGAGGCTTTAAACTTTACTCTATAGTGTCCTTAGTTTGGAAGAAAAATGCAAAGGTACAAGACAGCTTTTCCTTGCCAATATCTTCCTTTTGCAAGGAGATACACATTGGTAAAATCAGGGCTATGAAGTGTAGATGAAGGTCTAACAAGAGGCTTAAAATCTTCTCTCTAGTGTCCTTAGTTTGGGAGAAAAATACAAAGGTACAAGACAGCTTTTCCTTGCCAATATCTTCATTTTGCAAGGAGATACACATTGGTAAATTCAGAGCTATGCAGTGTAGATGAAGGCCTAACAGGAAGCTTTAAACTTTTCTCTCTAGTGTCCTTAGTTTGGGAGAAAAATGCAAAGGTACAAGACAGCTTTTCCTTGCCAATATCTTCCTTTTGCAAGGAGATACACATTGGTAAATTCAGGGATTTGCAGTTTAGATGAAGGCCTAACAGGAGGCTTTAAACTTTTCTCTCTAGTGTCCTTAGTTTGGGAGAAAAATGCAATGGTACAAGACAGCATTTCCTTGCCAATATCTTCCTTTTGCAAGGAGATACACATTGGTAAATTCAGGGCTATGCAGTGTAGATGAAGGCCTAACAGGAGGCTTTAAACTTTTCTCTCTAGTGTCCTTAGTTTGGGAGAAAAATGCCAATGTACAAGACAGCTTTTCCTTGCCAATATCGTCCTTTTGCAAGGAGGTACACATTGGTAAATTCAGGGCTATGCAGTGTAGATGAAGACCTAACAGGAGTCTTTGAAATTTTCCCTCTAGTGTCCTTAGTTTGGGAGAAAAATGCAGAGGAACAAAACAGCTTTTCCATGCCAATATCTTCCTTTTGCAAGGAGATACACATTGGTAAATTCAGGGCTATGCAGTGTAGATGAAGGCCTAACAAGAGGCTTTAAAATTTTCTAGTGTCCTTAGTTTGGGAGAAAAATGCAAAGGATACAAAACTGCTTTTCCTTGCCAATATCTTCCTTTAGCAAGGAGATACACATTGGTAAATTCAGGGCTATGCAGTGTAGATGAATGCCTAACAGGAGGCTTTACATTTTTCTCTCTAGTGTCCTTAGTTTTGGAGAAAAATGCAAAGTTACAAGACAGCTTTTCCTTGCCAATATCTTCCTTTAGCAAGGAGATACACATTGGTAAATTCAGGGCTTTGCATTGTAGATGAAGGCCTAACAGGAGGCTATAAACTTTTCTCTCTAGTGTCCTTAGTTTGGGAGAAAAATGCAAAGGTACAAGACAGCTTTTCCTTGCCAATATCTTCCTTTTGCAAGGAGATACACATTGGTAAAATCAGGGCTATGAAGTGTAGATGAAGGTCTAACAAGAGGCTTAAAATCTTCTCTCTAGTGTCCTTAGTTTGGGAGAAAAATACAAAGGTACAAGACAGCTTTTCCTTGCCAATATCTTCATTTTGCAAGGAGATACACATTGGTAAATTCAGAGCTATGCAGTGTAGATGAAGGCCTAACAGGAAGCTTTAAACTTTTCTCTCTAGTGTCCTTAGTTTGGGAGAAAAATGCAAAGGTACAAGACAGCTTTTCCTTGCCAATATCTTCCTTTTGCAAGGAGATACACATTGGTAAATTCAGGGATTTGCAGTTTAGATGAAGGCCTAACAGGAGGCTTTAAACTTTTCTCTCTAGTGTCCTTAGTTTGGGAGAAAAATGCAATGGTACAAGACAGCATTTCCTTGCCAATATCTTCCTTTTGCAAGGAGATACACATTGGTAAATTCAGGGCTATGCAGTGTAGATGAAGGCCTAACAGGAGGCTTTAAACTTTTCTCTCTAGTGTCCTTAGTTTGGGAGAAAAATGCCAATGTACAAGACAACTTTTCCTTGCCAATATCGTCCTTTTGCAAGGAGGTACACATTGGTAAATTCAGGGCTATGCAGTGTAGATGAAGACCTAACAGGAGTCTTTGAAATTTTCCCTCTAGTGTCCTTAGTTTGGGAGAAAAATGCAGAGGAACAAAACAGCTTTTCCATGCCAATATCTTCCTTTTGCAAGGAGATACACATTGGTAAATTCAGGGCTATGCAGTGTAGATGAAGGCCTAACAAGAGGCTTTAAAATTTTCTAGTGTCCTTAGTTTGGGAGAAAAATGCAAAGGATACAAAACTGCTTTTCCTTGCCAATATCTTCCTTTAGCAAGGAGATACACATTGGTAAATTCAGGGCTATGCAGTGTAGATGAATGCCTAACAGGAGGCTTTAAATTTTTCTCTCTAGTGTCCTTAGTTTTGGAGAAAACTGCAAAGTTACAAGACAGCTTTTCCTTGCCAATATCTTCCTTTAGCAAGGAGATACACATTGGTAAATTCAGGGCTTTGCATTGTAGATGAAGGCCTAACAGGAGGCTATAAACTTTTCTCTCTAGTGTCCTTAGTTTGGGAGAAAAATGCAAAGGTACAAGACAGCTTTTCCTTGCCAATATCTTCCTTTTGCAAGGAGATACACATTGGTAAATTCAGGGCTATGCAGTGTAGATGAAAGGCTAACAGGAGGCGTTAAACTTTTCTCTCTAGTGTCCTTAGTTTGGGAGAAAAATGCAAAGGTACAAGACAGCATTTCCTTGCCAATATCTTCCTTTTACAAGGAGATACACATTGGTAAATTCAGGGCTATGCAGTGTAGAAGAAGGCCTAACAGGAGGCTCTAAACTTTTCTCTCTAGTGTCCTTAGTTTGGGAGAAAAATGCAAAGGTACAAGACAGCTTTTCCTTGCCAATATCTTCCTTTTGCAAGGAGATACACATTGGTAAATTCAGGGATATGCAGTGTAGATGAAGGCCTAACAGGAGGCTTTAAACTTTTCTCTCTAGTGTCCTTAGTTTGGGAAAAAAATGCAAAGGTACAAGACAGGTTTTCCTTGCCAATATCTTCCTTTTGCAAGGAGATACACATTGGTACATTCAGGGCTATGCCATGTAGATGAAGGCCTAACAGGAGGCTTTAAACTTTTCTCTATAGTGTCCTTAGTTTGGGAGAAAAATGCAAAGTACAAGACAGCTTTTCCTTGCCAATATCTTCCTTTTGCAAGGAGATACACATTGGTAAATTCAGGGCTATGCAGTGTAGATGAAGGCCTAACAAGAGGCTTTAAAATTTTCTAGTGTCCTTAGTTTGGGAGAAAAATGCAAAGGATACAAAACTGCTTTTCCTTGCCAATATCTTCCTTTAGCAAGGAGATACACATTGGTAAATTCAGGGCTATGCAGTGTAGATGAATGCCTAACAGGAGGCTTTAAATTTTTCTCTCTAGTGTCCTTAGTTTTGGAGAAAACTGCAAAGTTACAAGACAGCTTTTCCTTGCCAATATCTTCCTTTAGCAAGGAGATACACATTGGTAAATTCAGGGCTTTGCATTGTAGATGAAGGCCTAACAGGAGGCTATAAACTTTTCTCTCTAGTGTCCTTAGTTTGGGAGAAAAATGCAAAGGTACAAGACAGCTTTTCCTTGCCAATATCTTCCTTTTGCAAGGAGATACACATTGGTAAATTCAGGGCTATGCAGTGTAGATGAAAGGCTAACAGGAGGCGTTAAACTTTTCTCTCTAGTGTCCTTAGTTTGGGAGAAAAATGCAAAGGTACAAGACAGCATTTCCTTGCCAATATCTTCCTTTTACAAGGAGATACACATTGGTAAATTCAGGGCTATGCAGTGTAGAAGAAGGCCTAACAGGAGGCTCTAAACTTTTCTCTCTAGTGTCCTTAGTTTGGGAGAAAAATGCAAAGGTACAAGACAGCTTTTCCTTGCCAATATCTTCCTTTTGCAAGGAGATACACATTGGTAAATTCAGGGATATGCAGTGTAGATGAAGGCCTAACAGGAGGCTTTAAACTTTTCTCTCTAGTGTCCTTAGTTTGGGAAAAAAATGCAAAGGTACAAGACAGGTTTTCCTTGCCAATATCTTCCTTTTGCAAGGAGATACACATTGGTACATTCAGGGCTATGCCATGTAGATGAAGGCCTAACAGGAGGCTTTAAACTTTTCTCTATAGTGTCCTTAGTTTGGGAGAAAAATGCAAAGTACAAGACAGCTTTTCCTTGCCAATATCTTCCTTTTGCAAGGAGATACACATTGGTAAATTCAGGGCTATGCCATGTAGATGAAGGCCTAACAGGAGGCTTTAAACTTTTCACTATAGTGTCCTTAGTTTGGGAGAAAAATGCAAAGGTACAAGACAGCTTTTCCTTGCCAATATCTTCCTTTTGCAAGGAGATACACATTGGTAAATTCAGGGCTATGCAGTGTAGATGAATGCCTAACAGGAGGCTTTAAAATTTTCTCTCTAGTGTCCTTAGTTTTGGAGAAAAATGCAAAGGTACAAGACAGCATTTCCTTGCCAATATCTTCCTTTTGCAAGGAGATACACATTGGTAAATTCAGGGCTATGCACTGTAGATGAAGGCCTAACAGGAGGCTTTAAACTTTTCTCTCTAGTGTCCTTAGTTTGGAAGAAAAATGCAAAGGTACAAGACAGCTTTTCCTTGCCAATATTATCCTTTTACAAGGAGATACACATTGGTAAATTCAGGGCTATGCAGTGTAGATGAAGGCCTAACAGGAGGCTTTAAACTTTTCTCTCTAGTGTCCTTAGTTTGGGAGAAAAATGCAAAGGTACAAGACAGCTTTTCCTTGCCAATATCTTCCTTTTGCAAGGAGATACACATTGGTAAGTTCAGGGATATGCAGTGTAGATGAAGGCCTAACAGGAGGCTTTAAACTTTTCTCTCTAGTGTCCTTAGTTTGGGAGAAAAATGCAAAGGTACAAGACAGCTTTTCCTTGCCAATATCTTCCTTTTGCAAGGAGATACACATTGGTAAATTCAGGGCTATGCAGTGTAGATAAAGGCCTAACAGGAGGCTTTAAACTTTCTCTAGTGTCCTTAGTTTGGGAGAAAAATGCAAATGTACAAGACAGCTTTTCCTTGCCAATATCGTCCTTTTGCAAGGAGGTACACATTGGTAAATTCAGGGCTATGCAGTGTAGATGAAGACCTAACAGGAGTCTTTGAAATTTTCCCTCTATTGTCCTTAGTTTGGGAGAAAAATGCAGAGGTACAAAACAGCTTTTCCTTGCCAATATCTTCCTTTTGCAAGGAGATACACATTGGTAAATTCAGGGCTATGCAGTGTAGATGAAGGCCTAACAAGAGGCTTTAAAATTTTCTAGTGTCCTTAGTTTGGGAGAAAAATGCAAAGAATACAAAACTGCTTTTCCTTGCCAATATCTTCCTTTAGCAAGGAGATACACATTGGTAAATTCAGGACTATGCAGTGTAGATGAATGCCTAACAGGAGGCTATAAACTTTTCTCTCTAGTGTCCTTAGTTTGGGAGAAAAATGCAAAGGTACAAGACAGCTTTTCCTTGCAAATATCTTCCTTTAGCAAGGAGATACACATTGGTAAATTCAGGACTATGCATTGTAGATGAAGGCCTAACAGGAGGCTATAAACTTTTCTCTCTAGTGTCCTTAGTTTGGGAGAAAAATGCAAAGGTACAAGACAGCTTTTCCTTGCCAATATCTTCCTTTTGCAAGGAGATACACATTGGTAAATTCAGGGCTATGCAGTGTAGATGAAAGGCTAACAGGAGGCGTTAAACTTTTCTCTCTAGTGTCCTTAGTTTGGGAGAAAAATGCAAAGGTACAAGACAGCATTTCCTTGCCAATATCTTCCTTTTGCAAGGAGATACACATTGGTAAATTCAGGGATATGCAGTGTAGATGAAGGCCTAACAGGAGGCTTTAAACTTTTCTCTCTAGTGTCCTTAGTTTGGGAGAAAAATGCAAAGGTACAAGACAGCTTTTCCTTGCCAATATCTTCCTTTTGCAAGGAGATACACATTGGTAAATTCAGGGATATGCAGTGTAGATGAAGGCCTAACAGGAGGCTTTAAACTTTTCTCTCTAGTGTCCTTAGTTTGGGAGAAAAATGCAAAGGTACAAGACAGCATTTCCTTGCCAATATATTCCTTTTGCAAGGAGATACACATTGGTAAATTCAGGGCTATGCATTGTAGATGAAGGGCTAACAGGAGACTTTAAACCTTTCTCTCTAGTGTCCTTAGTTTGGTAGAAAAATGCAAAGGTACAAGACAGCTTTTCCTTGCCAATATCGTCCTTTTGAAAGGAGGTACACATTGGTAAAATCAGGGCTATGCAGTGTAGATGAAGGCCTAACAGGAGTCTTTGAAATTTTCTCTCTAGTGTCCTTAGTTTGGGAGAAAAATGCAGAGGTACAAAACAACTTTTCCTTGCCAATATCTGCCTTTTGCAAGGAGATACACATTGGTAAATTCAGGGCTATGCAGTGTAGATGAAGGCCTAACAAGAGGCTTTAAAATGTTCTAGTGTCCTTAGTTTGGGAGAAAAATGCAAAGGTACAAGACAGCTTTTCCTTGCCAATATCTTCCTTTTGCAAGGAGATACACACACATTGGTAAATTCAGGGCTATGCATTGTAGATGAAGGCCTAACAGGAGGCTTTAAACTTTTCTCTCTAGTGTCCTTAGTTTGGGAGAAAAATGCAAAGGTACAAGACAGCTTTTCCTTGCCAATATCTTCCTTTTGCAAGGAGATACACATTGGTACATTCAGGGCTATGCAGTGTAGATGAAGGCCTAACAAGAGGCTTTAAATTTTTCTAGAATCCTTAGTTTGGGAGAAAAATGCAAAGGTACAAGACAGCTTTTCCTTGCCAATATCTTCCTTTAGCAAGGAGATTATCCATCCATACCTGTGGTGCATTTCAGTTTTGCACAGTTTGCTGACCACCAGTATATAATATATAGCAGTACGGTACTGAAGGACACTGCTTTACCTACCTCTGTGTCGTCAAGTATACTATCCATCCATATCTGTGCTGCATTTAAGTTTTGCACAGTTTGCTGACCACCATTATATAATATATAACAGTACGGTACAGTAGGCCACTGCTCTACCTACCTCTGTGTCGTCAAGTATACTATCCATCCATACCTGTGGTTCATTTCAGTTTTGCATAGTTTGCTGACAACCAGTATATAATATATAGCAGTACGGTACAGTAGGCCTCTGCTCTACCTACCTCTGTGTCGTCAAGTATACTTTCCATCCATACCTGTGGTGCATTTCAGTTTTGCACAGTTTGCTGACCACCAGTATATAATATATAGCAGTACGGTACAGTAGGCCTCTGCTCTACCTACCTCTGTGTCGTCAAGTATACTATCCATCCATACCTGTGGTTCATTTCAGTTTTGCACAGTTTGCTGACCACCAGTATATAATATATAGCAGTATGGTACAGTAGGCCTCTGCTCTACCTACCTCTGTGTCGTCAAGTATACTATCCATCCATACCTGTGGTGCATTTCAGTTTTGCACAGTTTGCTGACCACCAGTATATAATATATAACAGTACGGTACAGTAGGCCACTGCTCTACCTACCTCTGTGTCGTCAAGTATACTATCCATCCATACCTGCAGTGCATTTCAGTTTTGCACAGTTTGCTGACTACCAGTATATAATATATAGCAGTACGGTACAGTAGGCCACTGCTCTACCTTCCTCTGTGTCGTCAAGTATACTATCCATCCATACCTGTGGTGCATTTCAGTTTTGCACAGTTTGCTGACCACCAGTATATAATATATAGAAGTACGGTACAGTAGCCCACTGCTCTACCTACCTCCATGTCATCAAGTATACTATCCATCCATACCTGTGGTGCATTTCAGTTGTGCACAGTATATATAGTAGTAGGCCATTGCTATTGATATATTACTGGCATATAATTCCACACATTAAAAAATGCAAAACAAAAATGTGGAGGGTAAAATAGTGAAAGATCAAGATCCACTTCCACCTCGTGCTGAAGCTGCTGCCACTAGTCATGGCAGAGACGATGAAAAGATTTTACAAGGAGATACACATTGGTAAATTCAGGGCTATGCAGTGTAGAAGAAGGCCTAACAGGAGGCTCTAAACTTTTCTCTCTAGTGTCCTTAGTTTGGGAGAAAAATGCAAAGGTACAAGACAGCTTTTCCTTGCCAATATCTTCCTTTTGCAAGGAGATACACATTGGTAAATTCAGGGATATGCAGTGTAGATGAAGGCCTAACAGGAGGCTTTAAACTTTTCTCTCTAGTGTCCTTAGTTTGGGAAAAAAATGCAAAGGTACAAGACAGGTTTTCCTTGCCAATATCTTCCTTTTGCAAGGAGATACACATTGGTACATTCAGGGCTATGCCATGTAGATGAAGGCCTAACAGGAGGCTTTAAACTTTTCTCTATAGTGTCCTTAGTTTGGGAGAAAAATGCAAAGTACAAGACAGCTTTTCCTTGCCAATATCTTCCTTTTGCAAGGAGATACACATTGGTAAATTCAGGGCTATGCACTGTAGATGAAGGCCTAACAGGAGGCTTTAAACTTTTCTCTCTAGTGTCCTTAGTTTGGAAGAAAAATGCAAAGGTACAAGACAGCTTTTCCTTGCCAATATTATCCTTTTACAAGGAGATACACATTGGTAAATTCAGGGCTATGCAGTGTAGATGAAGGCCTAACAGGAGGCTTTAAACTTTTCTCTCTAGTGTCCTTAGTTTGGGAGAAAAATGCAAAGGTACAAGACAGCTTTTCCTTGCCAATATCTTCCTTTTGCAAGGAGATACACATTGGTAAGTTCAGGGATATGCAGTGTAGATGAAGGCCTAACAGGAGGCTTTAAACTTTTCTCTCTAGTGTCCTTAGTTTGGGAGAAAAATGCAAAGGTACAAGACAGCTTTTCCTTGCCAATATCTTCCTTTTGCAAGGAGATACACATTGGTAAATTCAGGGCTATGCAGTGTAGATAAAGGCCTAACAGGAGGCTTTAAACTTTCTCTAGTGTCCTTAGTTTGGGAGAAAAATGCAAATGTACAAGACAGCTTTTCCTTGCCAATATCGTCCTTTTGCAAGGAGGTACACATTGGTAAATTCAGGGCTATGCAGTGTAGATGAAGACCTAACAGGAGTCTTTGAAATTTTCCCTCTATTGTCCTTAGTTTGGGAGAAAAATGCAGAGGTACAAAACAGCTTTTCCTTGCCAATATCTTCCTTTTGCAAGGAGATACACATTGGTAAATTCAGGGCTATGCAGTGTAGATGAAGGCCTAACAAGAGGCTTTAAAATTTTCTAGTGTCCTTAGTTTGGGAGAAAAATGCAAAGAATACAAAACTGCTTTTCCTTGCCAATATCTTCCTTTAGCAAGGAGATACACATTGGTAAATTCAGGACTATGCAGTGTAGATGAATGCCTAACAGGAGGCTATAAACTTTTCTCTCTAGTGTCCTTAGTTTGGGAGAAAAATGCAAAGGTACAAGACAGCTTTTCCTTGCAAATATCTTCCTTTAGCAAGGAGATACACATTGGTAAATTCAGGACTATGCATTGTAGATGAAGGCCTAACAGGAGGCTATAAACTTTTCTCTCTAGTGTCCTTAGTTTGGGAGAAAAATGCAAAGGTACAAGACAGCTTTTCCTTGCCAATATCTTCCTTTTGCAAGGAGATACACATTGGTAAATTCAGGGCTATGCAGTGTAGATGAAAGGCTAACAGGAGGCATTAAACTTTTCTCTCTAGTGTCCTTAGTTTGGGAGAAAAATGCAAAGGTACAAGACAGCATTTCCTTGCCAATATCTTCCTTTTGCAAGGAGATACACATTGGTAAATTCAGGGATATGCAGTGTAGATGAAGGCCTAACAGGAGGCTTTAAACTTTTCTCTCTAGTGTCCTTAGTTTGGGAGAAAAATGCAAAGGTACAAGACAGCTTTTCCTTGCCAATATCTTCCTTTTGCAAGGAGATACACATTGGTAAATTCAGGGATATGCAGTGTAGATGAAGGCCTAACAGGAGGCTTTAAACTTTTCTCTCTAGTGTCCTTAGTTTGGGAGAAAAATGCAAAGGTACAAGACAGCATTTCCTTGCCAATATATTCCTTTTGCAAGGAGATACACATTGGTAAATTCAGGGCTATGCATTGTAGATGAAGGGCTAACAGGAGACTTTAAACCTTTCTCTCTAGTGTCCTTAGTTTGGTAGAAAAATGCAAAGGTACAAGACAGCTTTTCCTTGCCAATATCGTCCTTTTGAAAGGAGGTACACATTGGTAAAATCAGGGCTATGCAGTGTAGATGAAGGCCTAACAGGAGTCTTTGAAATTTTCTCTCTAGTGTCCTTAGTTTGGGAGAAAAATGCAGAGGTACAAAACAACTTTTCCTTGCCAATATCTGCCTTTTGCAAGGAGATACACATTGGTAAATTCAGGGCTATGCAGTGTAGATGAAGGCCTAACAAGAGGCTTTAAAATGTTCTAGTGTCCTTAGTTTGGGAGAAAAATGCAAAGGTACAAGACAGCTTTTCCTTGCCAATATCTTCCTTTTGCAAGGAGATACACACACATTGGTAAATTCAGGGCTATGCATTGTAGATGAAGGCCTAACAGGAGGCTTTAAACTTTTCTCTCTAGTGTCCTTAGTTTGGGAGAAAAATGCAAAGGTACAAGACAGCTTTTCCTTGCCAATATCTTCCTTTTGCAAGGAGATACACATTGGTACATTCAGGGCTATGCAGTGTAGATGAAGGCCTAACAAGAGGCTTTAAATTTTTCTAGAATCCTTAGTTTGGGAGAAAAATGCAAAGGTACAAGACAGCTTTTCCTTGCCAATATCTTCCTTTAGCAAGGAGATTATCCATCCATACCTGTGGTGCATTTCAGTTTTGCACAGTTTGCTGACCACCAGTTTATAATATATAGCAGTACGGTACTGAAGGACACTGCTTTACCTACCTCTGTGTCGTCAAGTATACTATCCATCCATATCTGTGCTGCATTTAAGTTTTGCACAGTTTGCTGACCACCATTATATAATATATAACAGTACGGTACAGTAGGCCACTGCTCTACCTACCTCTGTGTCGTCAAGTATACTATCCATCCATACCTGTGGTTCATTTCAGTTTTGCATAGTTTGCTGACAACCAGTATATAATATATAGCAGTACGGTACAGTAGGCCTCTGCTCTACCTACCTCTGTGTCGTCAAGTATACTTTCCATCCATACCTGTGGTGCATTTCAGTTTTGCACAGTTTGCTGACCACCAGTATATAATATATAGCAGTACGGTACAGTAGGCCTCTGCTCTACCTACCTCTGTGTCGTCAAGTATACTATCCATCCATACCTGTGGTTCATTTCAGTTTTGCACAGTTTGCTGACCACCAGTATATAATATATAGCAGTATGGTACAGTAGGCCTCTGCTCTACCTACCTCTGTGTCGTCAAGTATACTATCCATCCATACCTGTGGTGCATTTCAGTTTTGCACAGTTTGCTGACCACCAGTATATAATATATAACAGTACGGTACAGTAGGCCACTGCTCTACCTACCTCTGTGTCGTCAAGTATACTATCCATCCATACCTGCAGTGCATTTCAGTTTTGCACAGTTTGCTGACTACCAGTATATAATATATAGCAGTACGGTACAGTAGGCCACTGCTCTACCTACCTCTGTGTCGTCAAGTATACTATCCATCCATACCTGTGGTGCATTTCAGTTTTGCACAGTTTGCTGACCACCAGTATATAATATATAGAAGTACGGTACAGTAGCCCACTGCTCTACCTACCTCCATGTCATCAAGTATACTATCCATCCATACCTGTGGTGCATTTCAGTTGTGCACAGTATATATAGTAGTAGGCCATTGCTATTGATATATTACTGGCATATAATTCCACACATTAAAAAATGCAAAACAAAAATGTGGAGGGTAAAATAGTGAAAGATCAAGATCCACTTCCACCTCGTGCTGAAGCTGCTGCCACTAGTCATGGCAGAGACGATGAAAAGAGCATGGAAAATCAAAAAAAATAAAGCTCAGTAAAATAACCCAAAAATCTAAATCAAAATCGTCTGAGAAGCGTAAACTTGCCAATGTGCCATTTACGACACGGAGTTGCAAGGAACGGCTGAGGGCCTGGCCTATGTTCATGGCTAGTGGTTCAGCTTCACATGAGGATGGAAGCACTCATCCTCCTGCTAGAAAACTTAAAAGAGTTAAGATGGCAAAAGCACAGCAAAGAACTGTGCGTTCTTCTAAATCACAAATCCCCAAGGAGAGTCCAATTGTGTCGGTTGCGATGCCTGACCTTCCCAACACTGGACGTGAAGAGGTGGTGCCTTCCATCATTTGCACGCCCCCTGCAAGTGCTGGAAGGAGCACCCGCAGTCCAGTTCCTGATAGTCAAATTGAAGATGTCACTGTTGAAGTACACCAGGATGAGGATATGGGTGTTGCTGGCGCTGGGGAGGAAATTGACAAGGAGGATTCTGATGGTGAGGTGGTTTGTTTAAGTCAGGCACCCGGGGAGACACCTGTTGTCCGTGGGACGAATATGGCCATAGACATGCCTGGTCATAATACAAAAAAAAATCACCTCTTTGGTGTGGAATTATTTCAACAGAAATGCTTTCAACTGGTGTCAAGCCGTGTGTTGCCTTTGTCAAGCTGTAATAAGTAGGGGTAAGGACGTCAACCACCTAGGAACATCCTCCCTTATACGTCACCTGGAGTGCATTCATCAGAAGTTATTGATAAATTCAAAAACTTTGGGTGAAAGCGGAAGCAGTCCACTGCCAACTAAATCCCTTCCTCTTGTAACCAAGCTCCTGCAAACCACACCACCAACTCCCTCAGTGTCAATTTCCTCCTTGGCCAGGAAAGCCAATAGTCCTGCAGGCCATGTCACTGTCAAGTCTGACAAATCCTCTCCTGCCTGGGATTCCTCCGATGCATCCTTGAGTGTAACGCCTACTGCTGCTGGCACTGCTGTTGTTGCTGCTAAGAGTCGATCGTCATCCCAGAGGGGAAGTCGGAAGACCACTTGTACTACTTCCAGTAAGCAATTGACTGTCCAACAGTCCTTTGCGAGGAAGATGAAATATCACAGCAGTCATCCTGCTGCAAAGTGGATAACTCAGGCCTTGGCAGTCTGGGTGGTGAGAAACGTGTTTCCGGTATCCACCGTTAATTCACAGGGAACTAGAGAATTGATTGAGGTACTGTGTCCCCGGTACCAAATACCATCTAGGTTCCATTTCTCTAGGCAGGCGATACCGAAAATGTACACAGACGTCAGAAAAAGAGTCACCAGTGTCCTAAAAAATGCAGTTGTACCCAATGTCCACTTAACCATGGACATGTGGACAAGTGGACCAGGGCAGACTCAGGACTATATGACTGTGACAGCCCACTGGGTAGATGTATTGCCTCCCGCAGCAAGAACAGCAGCAGCTGCACCAGTAGCAGCATCTCGTAAATGTCAACTCGTTCCTAGGGAGCCTACGCTTTGTATCACCGCTTTCCATAAAAGGCACACAGCTGACAAACTCTTACGGAAACTGAGGAACATCATCGCAGAATGGCTTACCCCAATTGGACTCTCCTGGGGATTTGTGACATTGGACAACGATACCAATATTGTGCGTGCATTACATCTGGGCAAATTCCAGCACGTCCCATGTGTTGCACATACATTGAATTTGGTGGTGCAGAATTATTTCAAAAACGACAGGGGCGTGCAAGAGATGCTCTCGGTGGCCCAAAGAATTGCGGGCCACTTTCGGCATTCAGCCACCGTGTGCCGAAGACTGGAGCACCAGCAAACACTCCTGAACCTGCCCTGCCATCATCTGAAGCAAGAGGTGATAACGAGGTGGAATTCAACCCTCTATATGCTTCAGAGGATGGAGGAGCAGCAAAAGGCCATTCAAGCCTATACAGCTACCTACGATATAGGCAAAGGAGGGGGAAAGCACCTGACTCAAGCGCAGTGGAGAATGATTTCAACATTGTGCAAGGTTCTGCAACCCTTTGAACTTGCCACACGTGAAGTCAGTTCAGACACTGCCAGCCTGAGTCAGGTCATTCCCCTCATCAGGCTTTTGCAGAAGAAGCTGGAGAGATTGAAGGAGGAGCTAAAACAGAGCGATTCCGCTAGGCATGTGGGACTTGTGGATGGAGCCCTTAATTCGCTTAACCAGGATTCACGGGTGGTCAATCTGTTGAAATCAGAGCACTACATTTTGGCCACCATGCTCGATCCTAGATTTAAAACCTACGTTGTATCTCTCTTTCCAGCAGACACAAGTCTGCAGAGGTTCAAAGACCTGCTGGTGAGAAAATTGTCAAGTCAAGCGGAACGTGACCCGTCAACAGCTCCTCCTTCACATTCTCCCGCAACTGGGGCTGCGAGGAAAAGGCTAAGAATTCCGAGCCCACCCGCTGGCGGTGATGCAGGGCAGTCTGGAGCGAGTGCTGACATCTGGTCCGGACTGAAGGACCTGCCAACGATTACTGACATGTCGTGTACTGTCACTGCATATGATTCTGTCACCATTGAAAGAATAGTGGAGGATTATATGAGTGACCACATCCAAGTAGGCACGTCAGACTTTTCAGACCTGATCAAGTACGTATTCTGGCAGGAAAAATAGGCAATTTGGAGGACCTTGCAAAAACTGGCTTTATTTTACCTAAGTTGCCCCCCCTCCAGTGTGTACTCCAAAAGAGTGTTTAGTGCAGCCGCTTACCTTGTCAGCAATCGGCGTACGAGGTTACTTCCAGAAAATGTGGAGAAGATGATGTTCATCAAAATTTATTATAATCAATTCCTCCGTGGAGACATTCACCAGCAATTGCCTCCAGAAAGTACACAGGGACCTGAGATGGTGGATTCCAGTGGGGACGAATTAATAATCTGTGAGGAGGGGGATGTACACAGTGAAAGGGGTGAGGAATCAAACGATGAGGAGGAGGTGGACATCTTGCCTCTGTAGAGCCAGTTTGTGCAAGGAGAAATTGATTGATTCTTTTTTGGTGGGGGCCCAAACCAACCAGTCATTTCAGTCACAGTTGTGTGGCAGACCCTGTCGCTGAAATGATGGGTTTGTTAAAGTGTGCATGTCCTGTTTATACAACATAAGGGTGGGTCGGAGGGCCCAAGTACAATTCCATCTTGCACCTCTTTTTTCTTTCAGTTTTCTTTGCATCATGTGCTGTTTGGGGACTATTTTTTTGAAGTGCTATCCTGTCTGACACTGCAGTGCCACTCCTAGATGGGCCAGGTGTTTGTGTCCGTCACTTGTGTCGCTTAGCTTATCCATCCAGTGACCTTGATGCACCTCTTTTTTACTTTGCATCATGTGCTGTTTGGGGACAATTTTTTTAATCTGCCATCCTGTCTGACACTGCAGTGCCACTCCTAGATGGGCCAGGTGTTTCTATCGGCCACTTGGGTCGCTTAGCTTAGTCATCCAGCGACCTCGGTGCAAATTTTAGGACTAAAAATAATATTGTGAGGTGTTCAGAATAGACTGGAAATGAGTGTAAATTATGGTTATTGAGGTTAATAATACTATGGGATCAAAATAATCCCCAAATTCTATGATTTAAGCTGTTTTTGAGGGGGTTTTTGTAAAAAAAACACCCAAATCCAAAACACACCCGAATCCGACAAAAAAAATTTGGTGAGGTTTTGCCAAAACATGTCCGAATTCAAAACTCGGCCACGGAACCGAATCCAAAACCAAAACACAAAACCCGTAAAATTTCCGGTGCACATCACTAATCAAAATACAAAAACATCAGACGTCTCAATTTCAATTCCTGAAGAGTGGGCACTGATTTCTTGGTCTAATGTATGAGGATTAGTTTTTTGGTTAGAGTCAGTATGAGAATAACAAGAGGTATGCAACGGGGAGAGTGAACTCCAAGATTCCAGCCACTAAAGTAGAACAGAAGGCAAGCCTCAGGTTTGGGAGTTAGGGTCACATTAAGAGTAGTACTCAGAAAGTAGACTATTTTACACCAAAAACTACGAATCTTAGAGCATTCCCAGAAACAATGAAACAACTGCATTCTGCATAGTGCATTTTGTGCACATCCCTGTATCTTCACCTCCCATATATTTCCATTGGGCTGGTGATATGTATGCTCTATGAAGAAATCTAAGGTGTGTTTTCTGCAAGTAAGCAGAGTGCAAACATTTAGTGTATTTGCAGTACTGCAACAGAAAAACTTCTGAGGAGCATGGGAGGGTGGGTATATCCAATTTCCATTGTGTGAGCTGCTTCTGCGAGTAAAGGGGGGTATTAACCTTCGCTTCTACCAAATAAGGATATAGGTGGCAAAGCTTGTATGTCGCTGCAGTTCTATGTTGCAGTATCTTAATTATAACATGAGTGTTATGTGTAAGGGAGTCAGGGGATAGGTGAGAGGGGAGTGACTGAACATAGTGTCTCACCTGCAAATATAAGTAAAAGTGTCTGTTTGGGAGTTGGAATTGTTGCTGCAAATCAGCAAAAGTGTACACATTGCCACCGGGGTCAAAGACTTTGTTCACAAGAGCAATACCTTTTCTTCTCCAGACCTGGAGTAATGGGTTCCGAATCGATTGCGGAAAGTCGGGATTGCCCCAATGTGTGAGGAAGGGGGAGAAACAAAAGTCTCTCTAATTTTTTATGTAGGCTAATCCACAAAAGGTAAGTATTGTGGAAAATTACATTGGAATAGATATGTTTTGGAATAGCTGAGGATGTAAGATGCAATAGTGCGGAGAGAGAATAAGGGGTAAAAATTGCCTGATCTAAAAGCACATCGGTATAAGTAGATTTGTCCAACAACCAATCCCTTACATAGCGAAAGAATACAGAAATGGCATATGCTTTGAAATCTGGGATACCCAGCCCCCCATGTGATCTAGGAAGCATCAGTCTTGAGAGCGCAATTCTAGGTCGTTGACCTTTCCAAAGAAAGGAGGAAATAGAGGAGTTAATTTTCAGAATGTCACTGTTAGCCAGGCTAATCGGCAGCAACTGGATAGGATAGAATATTTTCGGGAAGATTACCGACTTAATCACCGCCGCCCTTCCTACAGGGAGAGTGGAAGCATGTCCCAAGATGACATTAGTGTGGACACCTTTCTTATGATAGGGGTGAAATTAGCTTTATACAAGGTCTCAATTTTGTTAGTAATGAATATCCCTAAGTATTTTATTTGTGAGGTATTGATTTTAAAACATGAGAAAACCGGTGAAGAATCGAGATCCATTGAGTAAAGACCAATCGGTAGAATTTCCGATTTGTCAACATTGATTTTATACCCAGATTCCTTTCCAAAGTCATTGATCAATGACATAATTAATGATAGGAATTGAGGTCAGGGGGTCAGTGACAAAAAGCAGCATATCATCTGCAAATAGAGAGACTTTCAGTTCATGGGATGCAATTTTTATTCCCTTAAACTCGGTGGATTCACGTACTCAATGGCAATGGCAAACAGTAGGGGTGACAAGGGACACCCTTGCCTTGTGCCTTTGTGTAGGGGAAAACAATCTGATATCTGCCCATTGCAAACAATTTGTGAGAGCGGGTTGGAGTACAGTAATTTAACATAAGATATAAATGCATGGGGATGGCCGAAGTGGGACATTGTGGAATACAGGTGAGGCCAAAGTACAAGATCGAAGGCCTTCTCAGCGTCAAGGGACATAAATATACCCGGAGGGGAGGAGTCAGTAGAATGTTGGAGATGCTGGAGAGCAGTAATGACCATCCTCATGTTGAGTACCGAGTGTCTGCCAGCAATAAAACCAGTTTGGTCTGGGTGGATGATAGAGGGCAAAACCACTTTAAGTCTGTCTGCAAGTAGCTTCGCTAGGATCTTATAGTCCGAGTCTAAAAGCGATATCGGCCTTTATGATCCTGGGCGAGTAAGATCTCTGCCTGGTGTTGGCAGGACCTTAATGTAGGCTGCATTAAAGTAAAGAGGGGGAAAACCAGACTGTAACATATAATTAAAGGTATCAACCAATGTGTCTAAAACCTGGGGAAGCATAAATTTGTAAAAGCTACCTCCGAACCCATCTGGCCCAGGAGCTTTACCCTGCTTTAAAGATTTGATTGTTGTAGTAACTTCAGCAGGAGTGACGGTGCCTATCAGATCTTTCTCCAGTGTGGGGTCCATTCGCGGGAATGGAACAGTGGACAAAGGTAGGTCATGTCTGGGTTCGGGTGCTTCAACCTTAGCATGGGTCGGTGGGTTGTGAGAATATAGGGCAGAGTAAAAATCAGTCATGATCTGCAGTATCTGTTTATTTGAGGAAGTTAGGGTGCCATCTGAGCCCTGTAGGGGATGAACAATTGCAGATGGTCTGGTGCCATTCAATATATTGGTTAGCAGCTTGCCTGTCTTGTTACCAAAACGGTGATATCTATAGTTGACCTTATACAAAGACTTATTTCCTCTATTGTTTAAATTCATTAAAGTGTGTTCTAGCTACACAGTATTTTTGCCTATTAGACACAGTGGGGTCTTGACAGTAAGCAGAGTAAGTAGAGGACAAATTATATTGCAGGGTAAGGTAAGAGGAGGCATAGGACTTATTTAATTTCCCCATATATGAGAAGATTGTGCCCCTTAACACTGATTTTGCAGTTTGCCAGAATAGAGGGGGGTTGGTGCTCGAGTGGGATTGGTTGTTGGAACAGAAATCTTTCCAGCAATCTATCAACACATTTTGGAAGTCAGGGGAGACCAAGAGGTGAGAGGGAAATTTCCATATCCTTTTGGGGGATGGTTCATCAGAAATACGCATAGAAAACCACTGCATTGAGTGGTCTGATAGTGATATTGGCTCAATTTCAACATCAGAGACTCAAAGTCCGGGAAATCATTAAATACAGTAGTCAATTCTTGACAAAGTGTGGTAGGCCGAAGAGAGACAAGTGTATTCCTTGGAGGTGGGATTGGTAACCCTCCAAATATCCACTAAGTATAATTGGTATATATATGGGGAATTCCATATTTAGGTAAAGAGAAGGTTTTTGGGGGGACTAGAGGACCTATCAAGGTATTTGTCTGAAATGAGATTGAAGTCTCTGCACACTAACAAAACTCCATCAATATGTGGAGTCAGTTCTGCAAGTAACTTCCTAAAGAACTTAGTAGTATATAAAGGTGGTGCATATATACTGCAAAGCGTGTAAGGCTTAGAATGTAATAAGACATTAGCAATCACAAATCTACCTTCAGTATCTGAAATAACTTTTACAAGTTCACATGGTAATGTACGTCGTGTTAATATAACCACTCCCCTTGATTTAGAGGTGTAGGATGCACTAGCCAACAGTTTCCCCCGTAGCATTTGGAGTTTCAACATTTCCTTAGGTATCAAATGAGCTTCCTGAATAAAGACTATATCTAGTTTTAATTTATTACAATATATTAGGACCTTCCTGCGTTTTGCGTTTGCGTTTTGCGTTTGAGTTAAACCCTCCAACATTAAAGGAGCCTATTTTAATCTCAGACATGTTGCATAATACCAGATTGGGACGTAGGTACACCGGAGCTTTGAAACCAAAAATTTGGAAGGGAAGGGGAGTCTAGGGGAGGGGGAGGACAGGACACAACAGGAAGGGTACACAAAGTCATAGTGATACACAGAGAAATTAGCATGCAGCGACACGCGTAGCGTATCAATAAAAAAAATGCAAATTTACATAACTTCTGATAAAGCTAAATATTTATCGTATATAAAACACTTTAAGAGGTCTAAGAACACTGTACGCTATCTACGTAGGAAGTACCGTAAGGGTACGCAAGTTGTGTAGCGATCGCTCAACCGTAGTCGAGACGCTCAAGTGTCACGTTCGCTTACGGCCCAGTGATCACAGGCAGGCACGCTATTGGCTGCCGACTAACGTAATGATTCGCTATAGCGTAGCGTACGCTCGGGAACACGAGGAGATCACCAGCGGTGCAGACGCTTACAACGTTAAACCTTTATATCTATACCTTTAACGATGAGATACACAGTATACCTTAGTGTGGAGACAGAGTGTAAGTGCAACCTGGTGTAACCTGATTAACTACAAAGCTGCTTGAGCGTCACCGACGCTCAGAGAATACTTAACCCTTATAAAGAATACACAGATACCTGGGCTTAGGGTCCAAAACCTATTATATGTATTATAACTATTTATACTTGCAAAAAGAATCACAGTACAAATGATACACTACAATATAACATAAACCAACTAACCAGATAAACTACACAGGAAATACAATACAATACAATTCAAGGAAAATACGAGAGAGATAGAGAGAGAGAGAGAGAGATGGCTCACAGTAAGACAATATGATTACGGAGAAAACTTACGCACAAAGGGAAACGATCGCATGCGCCTCGATATCCAGCTTCCGACTATCAGCAATGAGAACCGTTGAAGAGAGTGAACTGGATACGGTCGGCCTGCCTATTTATGCCCCACACACAATACAATTCAATGGTCCCTACAATCTCATTGTTCATTGGACATAGGAATTCGGCTTCGCATTATAACAAAAGGTCATAGGTTGATTCATACAGGTGGGCTGTGACTATTTCCAACTGCTCAGGTGGGAGGGAAACTGGGTTTCCCGCCGCATGGGTAATAAAGTGCAAATAAAGTAAATGTTCATAAACTTCTTATGTCCATAACTATTCGCACGAGCGATTGATCTGCTTCAAACCAACACCGGAATATTTCTAATTAAATATTCTTCCGATGGATACTAAACACCACTGTATTACTCCTGTCTGACCCTTCGTATCAAACAAAGAGGGATTCCTCTGTTCATAAACATTCTATATTAACCAAACTTTCAGAATCTATCAAAGGGACCATGATCTACAAAATACATTATTAGTGAAAATATGTAATGATTGAGTCGCACGCTACGATCGCATAAACTCTACCGTAAATACGCATACCATGCGCCTGCGGGTGCCCGCGACTGTGAGTATGCGCACGTACGGGAGAGCGTACGCATGCGCAGCACGGACCTGTGTGAGGTGCAAAATATGGTAGTGTGCATAGAGATATTTTTCTGACTTTGACAGTCCACCCTTTGGCAGTCAATAATAACTGCCACCTTCTAAAACATTTCAAAAGGAGAAAAATATATGAAAGGGGTTAATTCATTTCCATGGTTGGGTAAGGGAGGAGAGAGGAATAGGTGGGAAGAGGGTATGACCTAGTGAGATAGCAGAAGCATGTGTGTATGAGTCCATGTTTGGGGGGTCATGTATCATCGTGCCGTACGTGTTGTAAATCAAGCTTCGAGGTATTGCGAAGTATACATTTGAATTCCTTCTTATCCCGTGGTACGGGTCTGTGGATGGGCTGTCAAACTTTACCGAGCTCTTTTCGGATTTTGAACAAAATGGGGAGCACATTTTAGTTGATGATACATGAATGGGGGAATATGTGATTGCTGATATCTGTGCCTGTATTCCCTATACTATGTGTGTCATTACCTGAGGGTTGTAGAAATGAAGAAAAGACATAATTACGGTAAATGCGGTGGTATTCTATGTCAGGTTAATGTACATCTGTCGGTTGAAGTTTTGTTCGGTATCAGTTGAAAGTCGTCTTCTTTGCGCTGTGTTGCCCATTAGGTGTGAGCAAAAAGCTTTGTCAATGCCATTAGATTTACAAAAAATGTTGGGCTAGCGTAAGTTTAAGAATTCTAGGGAAACTGGGGATCCATGGCAAAGTTCATCAAATGTCCATATCTCAAGTGGTCAAAACTTCTTCTTTGGTCTATCCGTTGTCTGTATAGCGTCTCGTCAACTTCCTCGTCCAAGTGGGTCTTTTTATCTTGGAGAAAAACCAGAAAAAAAACAGGTGAAAGAAACGGACCGTAGAAATCGCATTTTCATCACATCATTGTTTCTATCATTGGGTCATAAATCAAATCCAGGTTAATTACAGTTTCCTCACTCCTTAAACTCATTACCTTAGTACGACGATTGCACCTCATTAAAGCCTGACCGCATCTAAATATCAAACCGATCGTTATGATAACACCTAAGATACATAGGAGAAACTTCCCAACATCCATTATGACTCCTTGAGCCCAGTCTCCCAAACCGGAGAACCAATTTCGCGGGTTCAACCATGACACCCAACCAGTCAGCTCATTACCTACAGCAGCAAGAGTGAGATTGTGTCTTCGGCGAAATTCCCACTTCAATTGAAGAATATCGTCCATCTTTTGGTCTATGACCTCGACCGGATCCTCGGTGCTATTCGTGATATACGTGCAACATTTCACGCCGTACTGTGTTGCCAATGTAACACAATATCCGCCTGTCACTGCTGTGAGGTAATTAAGAACCATTCTATGCTGCACCAGTTCTGTTTTATAAGCTTGAAGTTCCCTTCCAGTATATCTAAACGTGTCATCATACATTTCAGTGATATTATCTAACAAATTTGCGAGCGCCGATATGTATTTATAATTTAGCACTCCTCTAGCGGTGCGGGTGAAATCTAACGCGATTAAGAATTGAATCCCGGTGGATTCACTTATCAGATCAGAGGCCGGATGCTCTGTCTTCTCTATCAGGTGCCTTTTAACAACGTGCTCGTAATGGGTGTGAGTATAAGGAGCTTGGGCACCACGATGTATGTCTTTCATTTTATCATGTGTTACAGTCATCACTTCAGGCATTACTTTTCCAATATAACACAATCCTTCAGAGTTTGGGGCAAGCCACTTGTACGCCTTTCTCCCGCATATGAAATATGCATCATCGGGGAGAACATATGGGACGGAGAAGGACATAACCATATTACACACCTTCCAGGTGAACTCTCCTAACCCTAATTCTTCCATCTGCTTAATACACGTATCAGGTTGTATGATATGTGCACAGTATCCTGGTGATACTTCTCCAACTCTCGTAATCCTATTTCCTAAGGTGTACCTATACCGGAAAGATTTTCCTCTACTGGCTATGTGGCGTACAAGCTCTGTATCTGTAGGCATTCTATCTGCTCTATGCGAAAAGGTCATGGTGTGGTTACTCCATGACACTTCCCAATTTCCCGGCTTTCTGGGATTGGAGATGTTGAAACATAATAGGGACCTATCCACATGGTATTGGTGGAGCTTCAAACTAGGAGGGCTGGAGATATTAAACCTCCTGTCCACCGGTCTCCCACCATTTAACTCAAGTACCTCCCCTATCGTTAAAGGAAATGGTACTAGCCCTGATTTGCTATGACCTTGAGGTACTTGAGAGCATACCCAACAATCTGTTTTGTTTAACACATTACCCACTAAGGAGTGATAGTCACTCAATGGATGCCGGTCCATATGGATATTAAAACTGGATTGGCATTTCTTAATGCACCCATCTTCAATGACATTGTTACAGAGCCTACAGATACAGTTTTCCTCAGCTAACAATCCGTCACAATTCCTTCTATGGTCAATGCTATCGGATCGTTTTCTGATACTCGCCTTTGCTTGTTGGTTAGGTTGATCTTGGAAAACTACGCCTCCATCTTTATCATCAGAACCAATTCCAGAACCTCTATCGACCTCCATGGTACTCTCGCCGGAACAGACTGTTCTGGTCAACATCATGGTCAACAGGAAAATCCGGATCACAGTCTCTTGGGGCAAGTCCATCTTATAGAAGGAAACGGAGAAGAATGAGAAGGAGGAAAAAGAAATTTGAGGGAGAGGGGATGGGAAGTGGAGGAAAATAATAAAAGGGAGTGGGGAGTCGACAACAGCTCTCGGTCTTCAAGGCTCAGGTGCCGCCTCAGTCCTTCTGGAACAGACACTCCAGTGATACAACCTCTACCGTCTGTTCCTTATCACGGGACCTCTCTGGATCAGCAACCTTCTTGCAGTGGGATGAATGGACCCAAGTCTCTCTCTCAGCAACCTTTAATGCTGTAGTGCTAGTCAATAAGACCTGGTATGGTCCTTCCCATCTGTCAATAAGGCAACCTGAGCGTAGAAAATTCCGTATCATTACATAATCCCCAGGTTCAATGTCATGACAATTACTATCAGGTAAATCAGGAATCACCAACTTCAGATTATCATTTTGATTCTTTAACTGTTTACTCATGTTAATCAAGTACTTTACAGTTACTTCATTGTTACATTTCAAATCATCCTGAGGGTTAATCATAACATGCGGTTGTCGACCAAACAAGATTTCAAAAGGGGACAGATTAAGAGGGGACCTGGGAGTGGTTCTGATACTGTACAATACAATGGGTAAAGCTTCTGGCCATGTCAATCCTGTCTCTGCCATCACTTTACTCAATTTATTTTTAATAGTGCTGTTCACTCTTTCGACCTTCGCACTCGCCTGTGGACGGTACGGAGTGTGCAGCTTGCTATCAATTCCCATCAACTTACACATTCCTTGAAAGACATCACCTGTAAAATGGGTACCCCTATCACTTTCGATTATTCTAGGGATACCATATCTACATACAAATTCCTGCACAATTTTCTTAGCAGTAAACATAGCGGTATTTGTAGCCGCAGGAAATGCTTCGACCCAATTTGAGAAAACATCTATACAAACAAGTACATATTTCAAATTCCGACAAGGGGGTAATTGTATAAAATCAATTTGTATTACCTGGAAAGGGCCGCCGGCAGGTGGGATATGGGATGGTTCTGTAGGTATTGCCTTTCCAATATTCTTTCTCAAACAGGTAAGGCATGACATTGCTCTTTTACTCGCATGAGAGGAGAATCCTGGGGCGCACCAATAGGCTCTTACCAATTTGCACATCCCTTCCTTGCCTAGATGAGTCAGCCCGTGAGCTGCTTCAGCCAGACATGGAAGATATGCTCTGGGGGCCACTGGTTTACCATGTCCATCCGTCCAGAGTCCTGAGGACTCCTGGCCACATCCCTTTGCCTTCCAGACTGCCTTTTCCTGTGTGGAACACAAATTTTGCATTTCACACAACTTCTGTGTGTTAATGGTATTAAATACCATCAATTGTGTGGTGTCTGTCTGTATGGGGGTAGCAGCTGCTAACTTAGCAGCTTCGTCCGCTCGGCTGTTACCAAGTGATACCGGGTCTTGGCTATATGTGTGTGCTTTACATTTGATAACAGCCACTCTGTCGGGTTCCTGTATCGCTGTTAGAAGCCTTTTTATGTGAGCTGCATGCGCTACCGGTGTACCAGCGGCCGTCATGAAATTTCTGAGACGCCATAGGGCTCCGAAATCATGGACTACTCCGAATGCGTATCTAGAATCGGTGTAGATATTGGCTGACTTACCCTTAGCCAATTCACATGCTCTGGTTAGGGCGACCAGTTCAGCAACCTGGGCTGAGTGAGGTGGGCCTAGCGGTTCCGCTTCTATGGTGTCTTGGTCATCTACGACTGCGTATCCGGTACACAAGTCTCCCGAGTCTGACTGTCTATGGCAACTACCGTCCGTGTAGAACGTGAGTTCTGCATCTTTCAGTGGGTTGTCACTGATGTCAGGCCTTGCGGTAAAATTTTGGGTCAAATATTCCATACAATCATGTGTATCTTCCTTTGTATTAAATCCTCCTTCCCCATCACTCTCACCTTCCACCCTTTGTGCCTGACCAGGCACACCTGGGAGATACGTTGCAGGATTTAATGCACTGCATCTCCTTATGGTGATGTTTACGGGGGCCATTAGTGCCAATTCCCATCTTGTAAACCTCGCTGATGAGACGTGTCTGGTTTGGGCAGAATTCAATAAGGCTGATACTGCATGTGGCGTATGGATTGTGAGGTTGTGGCCTAGCACGACGTCTTCGCTTTTTGTCACTAGCAATGCTATCGCAGCAACGCTTCGCAAGCATGTGGGGAGGGATCGCGCTACCGTGTCTAGCTGAGCGCTGTAGTATGCAACTGGCCTGCTGGCATCACCGTGTTTTTGGGTTAGTACACCTGCCGCGCAACCAGCACTTTCTGTTCCGTATAGTTCAAAGGGTTTCCCATAGTCTGGCATACCTAGTGCTGGTGCCTGCGTTAGGCACTGTTTGAGTCTCTCAAATGCTGTTTCGGACTCGTCTGTATGCGAAATCCTATCAGGTTTGTTTGAGGAGACCATTTCCTGCAAAGGTAACGCCAAAATGGAAAACCCTGGGATCCAATTACGGCAATACCCACACATTCCTAAAAACGTTCTGATCTGTTGCTGGGTTTGTGGCAGAGTCATGTCTCTAATTGCTTGGATTCTATCAGCGGTCAGGTGTCTCAGTCCTTGTGTTAGACAGTGTCCCAAATATTTTACCTTAGTTTGGCATAATTGTAACTTGTCTTTGGACACCTTGTGTCCGGTGTCTGAAAGATGAAACAGGAGCTGTTTCGTATCCTTCAGAGATGCTTCCAGTGAATCTGAACACAGTAATAAATCGTCCACATACTGTATCAATACTGATCCACTGTCTGGTTGGAAAGACTGTAAACAATCATGCAAAGCCTGAGAAAATATACTTGGACTATCTATGAAACCTTGGGGTAATCGAGTCCACGTGTATTGGACTCCTCTGTATGTGAATGCAAACAAATATTGGCTGTCAGGGTGCAGAGGTACCGAAAAGAAAGCGGAGCAGAGGTCAATAACAGTGAAAAATTTGGCAGTGGGAGGGATTTGCATTAGGATGACAGCTGGATTTGGCACTACGGGGAACTGACTCTCAACTATTTTGTTAATCCCCCTTAGATCCTGCACTAGTCTGTAACCCCTCCCCCCACTCTTTTTCACAGGGAAGATGGGACTATTAGCAGTGCTGGACGTTCTTACCAGAATGCCCTGTTGTAGCAATCGCTCTATTACTGGGTAAACTCCTAACTCCACCTCTGGCTTCAGAGGGTACTGTGGGATTTTTGGAGCTATCCTACCATCTTTTACTTGTACAACTACTGGAGCTATGTTTGCCATTAATCCAGTGTCTTGTCCGTCTTTTGTCCAAAGTGACTCTGGTATCTGAGATGTCATCTCTTCTATTTGGGATGGATTCCTATTTGTCATAATGGTATGTGACATTAATTTTGATGGGGAGTCTAACATGTCTCGCACTTCCTGAGCGTGTTTCTCAGGTATGTCCAAGAATACACCTTCAGGAGTACAATAAATGACGCACCCCATTTTACACAGTAAGTCTCTTCCCAGGAGATTGGTTGGTGCCGATGCAGCCAGCAAAAAGGAATGCTTGGTATGCAAAGGCCCTATTGTAATCTCGGCTGGTTTGCTAACAGGGTAGTGCTGGACTACTCCTGTTACTCCCATGGCTGGAATTGTCCTACCAGTGGTTCTCATGCCCACTGTCGAATTTATCACTGACTTGGCCGCCCCTGTGTCTACAAGAAAGTTTAAAGTTTTACCAGCTACATTAATTGCGATCTCGGGTTCACTTCCAATGTTGGCAATTAATTTTACTGGCTGCAGATTACAGGTATGGCCACACCCCTATTGGGTATGGTGACCTCCCTGAATCCCGCTGGCAGCAACTACTTGTGAGGGAGATAGTTGGGAACTACCAGAGGCATGCCAGTCTCTGTTTGGGGGATATCTTTTTGTTTCCCCTGTATGTGGCTCATAACTCCGTTTCTGCGGACCTTGCTCCCAATGTCGTGTGTCGTGTCGTTGTCTAGGGGGTTGGTATGAGTTTCGTGGATTCTTTACTCTACAATCTCGTGCCATGTGTCCCTGTTTGTGACAAGAATAACAAGTAACCATACTTGACTTACCCACAGGATTTGGTGATACAAACAAAGGCTGCCTTGTGGTCAGAGCCTGTATACTTACTGACATTAATTTATCACCTTGTTGCTCCCTGTGTCTGGTGATGTTTCTATCGTGATCAATAGCAGCCTCTCTCAAAGTAGCCACCGACAGACCTCGCCAACATGGTTGTGTGGTCTGTACCCTAGTCTTCAATGACTCTTTTAAACCATCCATCAGTACCGATACTGCTACTTCCCGATGGTTTGTGTCTGTTTTAATGTCCTCTATGCCTGTGTATTTTGCCATTTCTAATAATGCTCTGTGAAAATACTCTGCAGCTGTCTCTGACTCCTTCTGTTTAATGGAGAATATCTTATTCCATTTAGCTACCGCTGGGAAATACTCTTTTAGCTGCAAGTTTATTCTTTTCACATTATCTTGGTTGTACACATCTGTAAGAGGCACATCATGATCTAGTCCGCAATCAGCTAAAAATTGAGTTGCGTCGACATTTGAGGGTAAACATGCTCTCAGCAATATCTGCCAGTCTTTATTGTTGGGCTCTGCAGTGTTACCTAAGTCTCTGATGTATTTTTGACTGGCAACTAAGTCTTTTCTAGGGTCAGGAAATTCAGACACTATGGTCCTTAATTCCATTCGGGAAAATGGAGTGTACATGGCAATGTTCCTAATGGGAGTGGCTCCTGATGCGTCTGTTTTCCCATTTGGCACTGCTATTACTCTAACAGGTGTAATTCTAACAACCTCATTCTGTGTAGATTCTACAGGCTGTGGTGAAATAGTTTCAGCATAATGCATGGTGCCGTACTTACCAGTTGATACGACCTCACCTATCCCTCCGCTAGGGGCCTTTACTAATCTCGTGGGTGGAGCTGTGCCTACTGTGGTCTCTGCTATGGTGGCTGCTAGAGAGAGCGCTGAAATCGTTGCCGATTCGTCCTCTTGATCACACTCCTGAGGAAAGTTCAAAACAGGGTACAACTTGCACGGGTTAATACTTGCATGGGTTAATGGGTTAACATTATCATTAACATTTACACAGTTACTAAGTGATTTTGTGTTACACCTTAGTGCGTCTTTCTCCGCAATCAACTTCTCTCCTGATATATATGGTGGCGGTGGGGCCGTGGCAATCAGTTTTCTGTTAGAGCCAGATCCCGCCGCCTGAGCCAAACCTCTCTGTATCTCACCTTCCTGTTGCCACAACTGTAAATAATCATAATGCTGGATTCATCTCTTTGTTGATTTTATGAGACATATCCTCCTCCTTAAATTTTGTAACACTTCTGAGCTGAAGCTCCCTACTCTTGGGAATTTCTCCCCGTCATGTACAGTCATTCTCTCCCATTCATCACATAAAGTTTCTGTGTGACTTCCATATTTCTCACACATTATATACCTGGCCGACCCAATTGGTCGGACCACTGAATCAACCCGAACCGAGGTTGATCGCCCCCTACCTGAACAAGTGGCCCCCATAGTTCGAAAGTGTTGCTTTATTTAGCCAACCCTTTACGCAAAACCAAATGCCAACAATAGGCTGACGGTGGCGGTTTACCGAGTACCCCACTCACTCGCCCACGCCGACCAATACGACCTGATCACACCGATATGGTGCTGGCGTACTCGACCTAGGGCCCCTGCGACCTGAACCTCTATTTACTGGAACCTGCGAGGGTTATCCGAAGAACACTTACTCTTTCCAGTAACTATTGGTTGCTGGATAGTTCCTGAGTGAGCAGCGAACTTCCCTTAAAATAAAAAAATTACACAAATCACGTTAGAGTGTACAGATAGCGTTTGTGACCCCTTTACTCTAATGGTATTAGGTCAGATTACTAACTACTGCACACACTTACGTGCGGTCCAGTCGTTCAGTACACAAACAACTAAGCTTATGTACGGAAAGACCACTGGAATCGAAACTTACGACTGCGAATTCCTTCAGCCAGAGCTTATATGGCCTATATGGGTGTTGCACCAACCCTTTTCGGTGTTGTGCCTGTGAACTGTATAGCGGACTTCCTTGTCGGCTGTACCTGGACCTCCTGGTCTGTTATGACCTCCTGGTCTTGTTACAGTATGACCTCCTGGTCTTGTTACAGTATGACCTCCTGGTCTGCTATACTCTAATGCTCAAAATTGTATATTTAACCAGAGATGCCTCCCTAGCCACCGTGCACGTCACTTACACGCATGTACCTCACGAGTACTCGACTTTTCTTGTGGTTCAACCTTTAAAAATTGTAAAAACACTCACTCATCACATGTACACTTTTGTTTCTAGTTCTATTTCTGCGCAGAAATTTTTCTTCAGATCAGGTGTGTTACCAATTAGGAGCAGGATCTGTTAATTAAAATTTCGGACACCCAAAAATAGACTTGCGTTATTTCTCGCCTCGCGTTATTTATCGCTTTGCGTTAAAAATCAACTTATCGTGACTTGAGCTACGTGGGCGTAACCGGACGCTCCGTTGCGTAACGTACGCTGCGTGCGTCGGCCTTTGGATTGCGTACGCAAGTCTTTGTTAGAGACACGTATACGCAAAGCAAAGATCCACCGTAACACAATTTATACTTTTATCAATGTAGATGATCCTTGATCATCTACCACACAAACACACTGACTTCGCCTTATCTCCCAGGCGAAACTGTGTGTTTGTCTATCTTTTAACTATATTACCTTTACTCTTAAACTATGAAATAACGGCAACTCTCTTTTAGCACTTCTATCAACTATAAAAACTGGCAGACAGGAGAGTGATATACGAAAATGAAAAAGAAAAAGAAATGCAGATATATATATGTGTGCGTGCGTGTGTACGCAAGACAGAAAAATAAACAGTTTTAAAAGACACTAGCGTTTTGTTCTTACCTCCGGTTCCCGGATTCCTTCAGCACTCTTTACTTAAGCGAAGCAGACGCTTATCCTGTCAGCACTACGAGGGATACAACCTCCCGCCCTTTGCTGAGGGATAATGTCTGCTGATCTACCTAGTGCAGATATGTGAAGGACGGGCGAGCCGCCAATTGATAAAGCTAAATATTTATCGTATATAAAACACTTTAAGAGGTCTAAGAACACTGTACGCTATCTACGTAGGAAGTACCGTAAGGGTACGCAAGTTGTGTAGCGATCGCTCAACCGTAGTCGAGACGCTCAAGCGTCACGTTCGCTTACGGCCCAGTGATCACAGGCAGGCACGCTATTGGCTGCCGACTAACGTAATGATTCGCTATAGCGTAGCGTACGCTCGGGAACACGAGGAGATCACCAGCGGTGCAGACGCTTACAACGTTAAACCTTTATATCTATACCTTTAACGATGAGATACACAGTATACCTTAGTGTGGAGACAGAGTGTAAGTGCAACCTGGTGTAACCTGATTAACTACAAAGCTGCTTGAGCGTCACCGACGCTCAGAGAATACTTAACCCTTATAAAGAATACACAGATACCTGGGCTTAGGGTCCAAAACCTATTATATGTATTATAACTATTTATACTTGCAAAAAGAATCACAGTACAAATGATACACTACAATATAACATAAACCAACTAACCAGATAAACTACACAGGAAATACAATACAATACAATTCAAGGAAAATACGAGAGAGATAGAGAGAGAGAGAGAGATGGCTCACAGTAAGACAATATGATTACGGAGAAAACTTACGCACAAAGGGAAACGATCGCATGCGCCTCGATATCCAGCTCCCGATTATCAGCAATGAGAACCGTTGAAGAGAGTGAACTGGATACGGTCGGCCTGCCTATTTATGCCCCACACACAATACAATTCAATGGTCCCTACAATCTCATTGTTCATTGGACATAGGAATTCGGCTTCGCATTATAACAAAAGGTCATAGGTTGATTCATACAGGTGGGCTGTGACTATTTCCAACTGCTCAGGTGGGAGGGAAACTGGGTTTCCCGCCGCATGGGTAATAAAGTGCAAATAAAGTAAATGTTCATAAACTTCTTATGTCCATAACTATTCGCACGAGCGATTGATCTGCTTCAAACCAACACCGGAATATTTCTAATTAAATATTCTTCCGATGGATACTAAACACCACTGTATTACTCCTGTCTGACCCTTCGTATCAAACAAAGAGGGATTCCTCTGTTCATAAACATTCTATATTAACCAAACTTTCAGAATCTATCAAAGGGACCATGATCTACAAAATACATTATTAGTGAAAATATGTAATGATTGAGTCGCACGCTACGATCGCATAAACTCTACCGTAAATACGCATACCATGCGCCTGCGGGTGCCCGCGACTGTGAGTATGCGCACGTACGGGAGAGCGTACGCATGCGCAGCACGGACCTGTGTGAGGTGCAAAATATGGTAGTGTGCATAGAGATATTTTTCTGACTTTGACACTTCAGATAACAAACAAGAAACAATAACATCATCAGCAGGGCCGGTTCTTGCCCTTGTGGCGCCCCAGGCAAAACAATAGGGGTGTGGCTTCACACGGGGCGTGGTCAGTTAAGCCCCCATTTGTGCCCCCTGTAGCGCTGCTGGAAGAGAAAAAAAAATGTATACTTACTATCCCCGCTCCTAATTCCAGACCGCTGCAGACAGCAGCCGGCGCCGCTCCTCTCCTTTGATCAGCATAGACACTAGAAGTAAATTATGACCCATAGCGTCTGTGTCACAATGCTGTGCGCTGCGCGATGACGTTATTGCACACCGCACAGCAAAGGTCCCCTCCACGAAGGGAAACTAGAGCGGAGCTGTGAGCCTGTGCTGCTCACTCCAAGTACTCGGAACCGGAAGTCCAGATATATACAGTATTTATATAGAGACACTATTGCATGTACAACACCCTTAGTGCTGAAAATACCTTCCACAGGTACACAGACTGCAACAGATTAACTGTACAGTATATCCAGCACTAAGGGCACTCTACATGCGATAGTGTATATATATATATATATAAATACATTTGTCTATTTTTGTTTTTAATTGGTCTTCATCAGCTCCCGTCCAGCTTCGGCTGGTCACCATGGGAACTCCCCTGCGACGCGGCGCACCGTGACGTCACCAGACGCCAATGCGGAAGCGTGGTCGGACGGGCGGGCGGGCGGTCGCGCCGTGGAGCAGGTGAGTAGGGTTAGTATTAATGCTTGTCTTGTCGTCTATAAATGTATGTTTTTTTCAGCACTAAGTGTTTGTCTGGCCCTGAGGACGGGGTCTAATCCCCGAAACATGTTGGCACATTAAAAAAAATTTATACTTCAGTTGCCAAGTCTGATTGAGTGCCGCCGCTGTCCCGTTTTCTGCATTGTGGAAAGTTTTTTTTCCAATAGGAGGGCACCGCAGCAAAGCATATCAGCTGTACAGGGGAGTGCCAGGACTACTTGTTCACTATATATATAAATATATATCTTTTATTATTTTTTATTCTTCTAATTCTTTCTCGCAAAGTTTCTTGAACATTTTTGTAGTTGATTTACTGTTGCACCTTCTGGTACCCAGTGAAATACCCTTGATATCAAAAAAATCAATTAACATTGGGGGTCATTCCATGTTGATCGTAGCCATGCAAAATTTTGCAGGGCTACGATCACAATAGATATGCGGGGTGATGCCCAGCACAGGGCTATCCCACCCCGCGTGTCAGTGCTGCCCCCCCCCCCCCACACACACACACACACACACACAGAAGTACAAAAGCATCGTACATAGGCGATGCTTTTGCACTTTAGGAGTAGCTTTCGGCCAGCGCAGCTTTAGTGTGCTGGCCGGGAGCTACTCGTCGGTCCCCGGCCCACTGCAGCTGCATCTGATTTCATGCAACCACTGTGGCCTGCAGAGCCGGCCCTAACCAATATGATGCCCTAGGCAAGATTTTGGCTGGTGCCCCCTAGCACCACCGCAGGTTCCGCCTCTGACCTTGCACCTCTTTCCCAGCACCATCACCCCTCACCCATAGCAGTCTTTATTTTGGTGTTTGTACCCCCTATATTTTAAATAGGAACAGTTCTCACATTTGGCGCACAGCCCAAAAAGGGGTGTGTTTTTGCTGGAAAGGGGCATGGCCACACAATAGTAACCCCAGTTCCAATTATGCCACACAGTACTGCAACTTTACTCACATTTGATCATGCGATAGTGTCCATAATTCATATTACATCCCACAGTAGTATCACTTTACCTTATAAACGTTTCTCCTCACAGTAGAGCCCCTTATTCACATTACATCACACTGAATTGCTCCTTATTTACATTACACCACACCCTATTGCTCTTTATTCACATTAGATGACACAGTAGTGCCCTTTCTATACGCAATGCCACATAGTAGAGCACCTTATACACATAATGCCACACAGTAATGCCCCTTACACATATGAGACACATTATTAATGTCCTTATAAACATAATGCGCCTTACACATTATGACAACCTTTATTAATGCCCTTTTACACATAATGTCCCTTACACATATTCGGCACATTCATAATGCCCTTATACACATAATGACACACATAGTGCCCCCTACACATTTGCTGCACATTATTAGTCCCCTATACACATAATGACACACATACAGTAGTACCCTGTTACACATATGCCGCACAGTACACCTTACACATATGTTGCACATTATTAATGCATTTTTACATGACACACATAATGCTCCTTACACATATTCCGAACACTACTGCACAACCAACCCACTCACATGCACACAACACTCACACTGCCACTAACACTGTGACCTCTGCCTCTGCTTGGATACAGATGTGTCCTCATAAATCTGTCTCAATGCTAACGTCAGGTACATCTTTTTTAATGAAAATGCATCTTATTTGCATTGCTGTGTGGCTAGGATGCACAAGCAGCTTCTGATGATTAAAATGATATGCAGCATGCCTATATTCTGTGTGCGACTGCGGCTGTATCTGCATATGAAATGCTACACAGAATATAGGCATGCCGCATATCATTTTAATCAGCAGAAGCTGCTGATGCCCCTAGGCATATCAAATGCCCTAGGCAATTGCCTAGTTTGCCTATGGCCGGCTCTGGCGGCCTGCCCCCACATGGTCCGGCCACACCTGTGTTGGCCGGACCCTGCCCCCATAACGGTGGCCAAACGCCGCCGTGCCACCCCCTCCCTCCCAGTGACCATCTCTGCCTGTCAATCAAGCAGAGGCAATCGCAGGGAAATGATGGCCTTCGGCTGTCCGGCATGCGCCGGCAGCGGCGCATGCGCAATTCTGACCCGATCGCTACCATAAACTGCAGCGAGCAATCGGGTTGGAATGACCCCTATTGTATCAATAAACCAAAGATTAAACTAATTTACTTTTATAGCCCTCGTTCTGATCCATCATTACCATTAGACTTTGATAAAAGAGCCTCTAAGTTTAGGACGTTTTAGGTGCTACTATTGCCCACGTTACCCAGTTCATTGTGGACTAATACTGTGCATGTATTATACATTTTATCACGAACATTGCTAGACATTGTGAATATATAGTGAGAAGTTCAGATTATTTCTAATAAATATTTAATATGCCAGCGTTAATATATGCTGCGGACGCAATGTGCATCTTATTACCATATACGATAAAATTGCGCTGTATGTCGCAAACACTACATCCCATAAGAGAAAACAAGTACTCGCACACATTGTCTGAGGTCCAGCGCTCAGTGATGTATATATTTGATATTAAAAGGGTATGCATACAATATAACACATGTACAGTATATATATATGGTTACAGAGTTACAATTACACAGGAAGCAGTTGTTACAAAAGAATCCATACAGCCAGCATACATACATACATTACCCTTTCCCATAGAACATTTCCTCCACTTCTCCCTCTCTCTGCAAGCAACAGCAACTAACCCTCTAAGTCCTAGAAACTGCCTATATCAAAACAGTGGGAGTTAACAGGTTGTTGGTTTCAGGCTCCTTCCATTGGTACAGGAGAGGGAGGTCTCTCATTCATGATGTGTCATTGGTCAGTTCATATGCAAGCAACATCCAGCCTTGAAGAAGACATCATAGGGGTTTGGCCACTGGTTTCTGCCCACATGCTTTCTTTCAGGAGATTCTTTTGTTCTAATAAGAGTGACTTAAGCTTTCATACATTTAATCATAACTAATCATTGTAATGTGCTACAATCTAACCACAGCTATCAAACCAACACACCCATTCTTCTGATTATTTTGACACCAAGCATGACATGTTTATCTTGTTCCGTTCCAATAATACATATACTGTATATGATGTTATACTCTATTATATAAATACATTATAATATCTGGTGCTTGACATGCTTAATTTATGTGTGGTAATAAATATGAAATATGTGTTGAATATATCTTTGTGGCTTATCTGTGTGAATGCATATGCTACCATAAATTACTGTGCATGCTGTGTGTATGCGCACACACAGTGACTCATCTGTTTGGAGTCTTGTATTGGTTGTGTATGTAATATTCGACAGTCCACCCTTTGACAGTGGACAATAACTGTCATAACTGTCACGCTAAACATAATTACAAAAAAAAATATTTCAAACACATAATCGGTGCCCTAGAGACACGTATGTATTCTTTTCGCAAATCAGACATTGACTATATTTGGGGAAAACAGGGAGGAGGATGGGACATCCTCTATATGCACTCAGCAGTCACGGGACCACTGGTTGGGTGTGGGACGACATTCAACCTATAGAGTATGCTGGGACAGTGCTATGGCCTATGATGTCTGATTTGAATGAACATTGCACACATACATGTACCTACATCTTTGTACACTGATGTTCGGATTTGATAGAGGTTTTGCTGGGTAGAGGGAGAAAACACAAACAAATTGTGAAAGAGACATATAAAATGTTCATGGTATATATTCCTATCACTCCCTGAACATTGTTTCCATTTCTGGAACGTATGCTAGGCCTGTTTCATCATTGAACAAGGGTTATTAATTAAGGTAGTGTCCTTCCTAGATAACATAAACCTTCAGAGTTTGGGTAGATCCATTCATAAACCTTTCTTCCACATATATTAATGAGCTCTTTATCTGCTATGTGTGAATAGCCATTGTCTGATTGTTCCTGAATTACCTCCCAATTTCCCGATTTCCAGAAATTGGTGAGATTTAAACATACCAGAGATTTATCTATGGTACTGGTGGATCTTAAGACTAGGGGGTCTAGTTATATTATATTCCTTGTCCACCTGTCCCAGCCCCCTCCATGTAATTCAAGTACCTCAGCTAACGCTAAAGAATATGGCACTAATCCTGCATTATTTTGTCCTGTGAGTGGTAATCACTCAAGGGATGTCTGTCAAATGCTGCCTTATTGCTAGATTGACATCTCTGGATGCACTCATCTTCAATTATAGGGTCACAATAACTACAAAATACAGTATTCCTCAGACAATAGCCTATCACATTACCTCCGAACTCTGTAACTACTAGACCTTTGATTTTTTTTCTGGCTTTAACAAAGTGATAGGCTGATCCTGGGATCCTATAAAGATATCACTCCTTTCTCCAGAATCAGTTCCAGTCCCGCACTCGACTCCTCATGAAAACCTCACAAAAATAGAATGTCCTGAAAAAAAATGTTTGTCAATGGGGAAAAAGAAAGATAGAACAAAACAAATCTTGCCCATATCAAATCCATTACAACGACTGGTCTTTCTGTAATCCTTTAGTACGCTCAGGTAGTGTTCAACAGTGCCGCCTCTTAGTCTTCACAGAACAGACTCTCGGGTGATACTTCTGCAATCTCACTCCATTTACAAGTTCCTTCTGGACTACCGACTTTCCTGCGACTTTCCTCTGGACTACCGACTTTCCTCATTACATGCCGCCTCTGCTGTGTGCGCCACCGCCGTGCTTTGGAGGGGAAGACAGAAGCGCCGAGCAGCGGAGAGAAGGAGGAGGAGGGAGGGGGAGCAGGGAGCCGCAGCAGCGCTATTTGATTGGTAGTAAGCGCCGCTGCAGCATCCCCCTCTCCTTCTGTATTGGCTGCCCGGCGCTGCTATGGATGCTGGGATGCGGTTCCTTCATCCCAGCATCCACAGCAGCGCCAGGCAGCCAATACAGAAGAAGAGGGGGATGCTGCAGCGGCGCTTACTACCAATCAAATAGCGCTGCTGCGGCTCCCTGCTCCCCCTCCCTCCTCTTCCTTCTCATCTCACTGCCTGCACTGAGGGAGCTGCCAGCACGAGGAGCCTGTCAGGTAAGTATCTCTCTCTCTCTTTTAGGGGGACACCGTCTGCCATAATGTGTAAAAAGGGGTCCTGGCTGCCGCATTGTGTAAAAAGGGGTCCTGGCTGCCGCATTGTGTAAAAAGGGGGAATGGCTGCCGCAATGTGTAAAAAATAAGATTTTACTTACCGATAAATCTATTTCTCGTAGTCCGTAGTGGATGCTGGGACTCCGTCAGGACCATGGGGAATAGCGGCTCCGCAGGAGACAGGGCACAAAATTTAAAAGTTTGACCACTAGGTGGTGTGTACTGGCTCCTCCCCCTATGACCCTCCTCCAAGCCTCAGTTAGGATACTGTGCCCGGACGAGCGTACACAATAAGGAAGGATTTTGAATCCCGGGTAAGACTCAAACCAGCCACACCAATCACACCGTACAACTTGTGATCTGAACCCAGTTAACAGTATGATAACGTAGGAGCCTCTGAAAAGATGGCTCACAACAATAAACAACCCGATTTTTTTTTTTTTGTAACAATAACTATGTACAAGTATTGCAGACAATCCGCACTTGGGATGGGCGCCCAGCATCCACTACGGACTACGAGAAATAGATTTATCGGTAAGTAAAATCTTATTTTCTCTGACGTCCTAGTGGATGCTGGGACTCCGTCAGGACCATGGGGATTATACCAAAGCTCCCAAACGGGCGGGAGAGTGCGGATGACTCTGCAGCACCGAATGAGAGAACTCCAGGTCCTCCTTAGCCAGGGTATCAAATTTGTAGAATTTTACAAACGTGTTCTCCCCTGACCACGTAGCTGCTCGGCAGAGTTGTAATGCCGAGACCCCTCGGGCAGCCGCCCAAGATGAGCCCACCTTCCTTGTGGAGTGGGCCTTGACAGATTTAGGCTGTGGCAAGCCTGCCACAGAATGTGCCAGTTGAATTGTGCTACAAATCCAACGAGCAATCGTCTGCTTAGAAGCAGGAGCACCCAGCTTGTTGGGTGCATATAGTACTAACAGCGAGTCAGATTTTCTGACTCCAGCCGTCCTTGAAATATATATTTTCAATGCTCTGACAACGTCCAGCAACTTGGAATCCTCCAAATCGCTAGTAGCCGCAGGCACCACAATAGGCTGGTTCAGGTGAAACGCTGATACCACCTTAGGCAGAAAATGAGGACGCGTCCTCAATTCTGCCCTGTCCGAATGGAAAATCAGATATGGGCTTTTATATGATAAAGCTGCCAATTCTGACACTCTCCTGGCTGAAGCCAGAGCCAGTAGCATGGTTACTTTCCATGTAAGATATTTCAAATCTACCGATTTGAGTGGCTCAAACCAATGGGATTTGAGAAAATCCAAAACTACATTGAGATCCCACGGTGCCACTGGGGGCACAACCGGGGGCTGTATATGTAGTACTCCTTTTACAAAAGTCTGAACTTCAGGAACTGAAGCCAATTCTTTCTGGAAGAATATCGACAGGGCCGAAATTTGAACCTTAATGGACCCTAATTTGAGGCCCATAGATAATCCTGTTTGCAGGAAATGTAGGAATCGACCCAGTTGAAATTCCTCTGTCGGGGCCTTCCTGGCCTCACACCATGCAACATATTTTCTCCAAATGCGGTGATAATGTTGTGCAGTCACCTCCTTCCTGGCTTTGACCAGGGTAGGGATGACCTCTTCCGGAATGCCTTTTTCCCTTAGGATCCGGCGTTCAACCGCCATGCCGTCAAACGCAGCCGCGGTAAGTCTTGGAATAGACACGGTCCCTGCTGAAGCAGGTCCCTTCTTAGAGGTAGAGGCCACGGATCTTCCGTGAGCATCTCCTGAAGTTCCGGGTACCAAGTCCTTCTTGGCCAGTCCGGAGCCACGAGTATCGTTCTTACTCCCCTTTGCCGTATAATTCTCAGTACCTTGGGTATGAGAGGCAGAGGAGGGAACACATACACTGACTGGTACACCCATGGTGTTACCAGAGCGTCCACAGCTATTGCCTGAGGGTCTCTTGACCTGGCGCAATACCTGTCCAGTTTTTTGTTGAGGCGGGACGCCATCATGTCCACCATTGGTCTTTCCCAATGGACCACAATCATGTGGAAGACTTCTGGATGAAGTCCCCACTCTCCCGGGTGAAGATCGTGTCTGCTGAGGAAGTCTGCTTCCCAGTTGTCCACTCCCGGAATGAACACTGCTGACAGTGCTATCACATGATTTTCCGCCCAGCGAAGAATCCTTGCAGCTTCTGCCATTGCCCTCCTGCTTCTTGTGCCGCCCTGTCTGTTTACGTGGGCGACTGCCGTGATGTTGTCCGACTGGATCAACACCGGCTGACCCTGAAGCAGAGGTTTTGCCAGGCTTAGAGCATTGTAGATTGCTCTTAGCTCCAGTATATTTATGTGAAAAGACGTTTCCAGGCTTGACCACACGCCCTGGAAGTTTCTTCCTCGTGTGACCGCTCCCCAGCCTCTCAGGCTGGCATCCGTGGTCACTAGGACCCAGTTCTGTATGCCGAATCTGCGGCCCTCTAACAGATGAGTACTCTGCAACCACCATAGCAGAGAGACCCTTGTCCTTGTCGACAATTTTATCCGCTGATGCATCTGCAGATGCGATCCGGACCATTTGTCTAGCAGATCCCACTGAAAAATTCGTGCATGGAATCTGCCGAATGGAATCGCTTCGTAAGAAGCCACCATTTTTCCCAGGACTCTTGTGCATTGATGCACAGACACTGTCCCTGGTTTTAGGAGGTTCCTGACTAGTTCGGATAACTCCCTGGCTTTCTCCTCCGGAAGAAATACCTTTTTCTGAACAGTGTCCAGAATCATCCCTAGGAACAGCAGACGTGTCGTCGGGATCAGTTGGGATTTTGGAAAATTCAGAATCCACCTGTGCTGTTGGAGCACTACTTGAGTTAGTGCTACTCCGACCTCCAGCTGTTCTCTGGATCTTGCCCTTATCAGGAGATCGTCCAAGTAAGGGATAATTAATACGCCTTCTCTTCGAAGAAGAATCATCATTTCGGCCATTACCTTGGTAAAGACCCTGGGTGCCGTGGACAATCCAAACGGCAGCGTCTGAAACTGATAATGACAGTTTTGTACCACGAACCTGAGGTACCCTTGGTGTGAAGGGCAAATTGGGACATGAAGGTAAGCATCCTTGATGTCCAAGGACACCATAAAATCCCCCTCTTCCAGATTCGCTATCACTGCTCTGAGTGACTCCATCTTGAACTTGAATTTTTGTATGTACAGGTTCAGAGATTTCAGATTTAGAATAGGTCTTACCGAGCCGTCCGGCTTCGGTACCACAAATAGCGTGGAGTAATACCCCTTTCCCTGTTGTAGAAGGGGTACCTTGACTATCACCTGCTGAGAATACAGCTTGTGAATGGCTTCCAATACCGTCGCCCTGTCGGAGGGAGACGTTGGCAAAGCAGACTTTAGGAACCGGCGAGGGGGAGACTTCTCGAATTCCAACCTGTAACCCTGAGATACTACCTGCAGGATCCAGGGGTCCACCTGCGAGTGAGCCCACTGTGCGCTGAAATTCTTGAGGCGACCCCCCACCGCCCCTGAGTCCGCTTGTAAGGTCCCAGCGTCATGCTGAGGCCTTTGCAGAAGCCGGGGAGGACTTCTGCTCCTGGGAAGGGGCTGCTTGGTGCAGTCTCTTACCCTTTCCTTTGCCTCGGGGCAAATATGAATGTCCTTTTGCTCGCTTGTTCTTATAGGAACGAAAGGACTGCGGCTGAAAAGACTGCGGCTTTTTCTGTTGGGTGGGGACTTGAGGTAAAAAGGTGGACTTCCCGGCTGTTGCCGTGGCTACCAAATCCGATAGACCGACCCCAAATAATTCCTCTCCTTTATACGGCAATACTTCCATATGCCGTTTGGAATCCGCATCGCCTGACCACTGTCGTGTCCATAGACTTCTTCTGGCAGATATGGACATCGCACTTACTCTTGATGCCAGAGTGCAGATATCTCTCTGTGCATCTCGCATATAAAGGAACGCATCCTTTAATTGCTCTATAGTCAATAAAATACTGTCCCTATCCAGGGTATCAATATTTTCAGTCAGGGAATCCGACCAAGCCACCCCAGCACTGCACATCCAGGCTGAGGCGATTGCTGGTCGCAGTATAACACCAGTATGTGTGTATATACTTTTTAGAGTATTTTCCAGCCTCCTATCAGCTGGATCCTTGAGGGCGGCCGTATCAGGAGACGGTAACGCCACTTGTTTGGATAAACGTGTGAGCGCCTTGTCCACCCTAGGGGGTGTTTCCCAGCGCGCCCTAACCTCTGGCGGGAAAGGGTATAATGCCAATAACTTCTTTGAAATTAGCAGTTTTTTATCAGGGGTAACCCACGCTTCATCACACACGTCATTCAATTCCTCTGATTCAGGAAAAACTACAGGTAGTTTTTTCAGACCCCACATAATACCCCTTTTTGTGGTACTTGCAGTATCAGAGATATGCAAAGCCTCCTTCATTGCCGTGATCATATAACGTGTGCCCCTACTGGAAAATACGTTTGTTTCTTCACCGTCGACACTGGATTCAGTGTCAGTGTCTGGGTCTGTGTCGACCGACTGAGGTAAAGGGCGTTTTACAGCCCCTGACGGTGTCTGAGACGCCTGGACAGGTACTAACTGGTTTGCCGGCTGTCTCATGTCGTCAACCGACTTTTGTAGCCTGCTGACACTATCCCGTAATTCCATAAACAAAGCCATCCATTCTGGTGTCGACTCCCTAGGGGGTGACATCACCATTACAGGCAATTGCTCCGCCTCCACGCCAACATCGTCCTCATACATGTCGACACACACGTACCGACACACAGCAGACACACAGGGAATGCTCTGATAGAAGACAGGACCCCACTAGCCCTTTGGGGAGACAGAGGGAGAGTTTGCCAGCACACACCCAAGCGCTATAAATATATATAGGGACAACCTTAATAAGTGTGTTCCCTTTATAGCAGCTCAAATATTATAAATATCGCCAATAAGTGCCCCCCCTCTCTGTTTTTACCCTGTTTCTGTAGTGCAGTGCAGGGGAGAGTCCTGGGAGCCTTCCTCGCAGCGGAGCTGGGCAGGAAAATGGCGCTGTGTGCTGAGAATAGGCCCCGCCCCCTTTTCGGCGGGCTTCTTCTCCCGGTTTTTATGGAACCTGGCAGGGGTTAAATACATCCATATAGCCCCAGGGGCTATATGTGATATATTTTAGCCAGAATAGGTATATTACATTGCTGCCCAGGGCGCCCCCCCCAGCGCCCTGCACCCTCAGTGACCGCTGGTGTGAAGTGTGCGGAGAGCAATGGCGCACAGCTGCAGTGCTGTGCGCTACCTCATGAAGACTGAGACGTCTTCTGCCGCCGGTTTCTGGACCTCTTCTCTATTCGGCATCTGCAAGGGGGTCGGCGGCGCGGCTCCGGTGACCCATCCAGGCTGTACCTGTGATCGTCCCTCTGGAGCTAGTGTCCAGTAGCCTAAGAAGCAAATCCATCCTGCACGCAGGTGAGTTCACTTCTTCTCCCCTAAGTCCCTCGTTGCAGTGAGCCTGTTGCCAGCAGGACTCACTGAAAATAAAAAACCTAACAAACTTTTTCTAAGCAGCTCTTTAGGAGAGCCACCTAGATTGCACCCTGCTCGGACGGGCACAAAAACCTAACTGAGGCTTGGAGGAGGGTCATAGGGGGAGGAGCCAGTACACACCACCTAGTGGTCAAACTTTTAAATTTTGTGCCCTGTCTCCTGCGGAGCCGCTATTCCCCATGGTCCTGACGGAGTCCCAGCATCCACTAGGACGTCAGAGAAAGGGGGAATGGCTGCCGCATTGTGTAAAAAGGGGTCCTGGCTGCCGCATTGTGTAAAAAGGGGGACTGGCTGCCGCAATGTGTAAAAAGGGGGACTGGCTGCCGCATTGTGTAAAAAGGGGGACTGTCTGCCGCAATGTGTAAAAAGGGGGACTGGCTGCTGCAATGTGTAAAAAGGGGGACTGGCTGCCGCAATGTGTGAAAAGGGGGACTGTCTGCCGTAATGTGTAAAAAGGGGGCCTGGCTGCCGCAATGTGTAAAAAGGGGGACTGGCTCCCGTAATGTGTAAAAAGGGGGCCTGGCTGCAGCAATGTGTATAAAGGGGGACACCGTCTGCCGTAATGTGTATAAACGGGGACGCTGTCTACTGTAATGTGTAAAAAGGGGGACTGTCTGCTGTAATGTGTCAAAAGGGGGACGCTGTCTGCTGTAATGTATAAAAGGGGCTCTACCTGGTGTAGTGGCGCTACTGTGCAGCGTAATTTAAATAATGTAGACTACTGTGCACCGTAGTATGAATTGCTATTATTTTGTGGCCACGCCCCTTCCCCATGAAGCCACGCCCCTCTAAATTTTTCACGCGCCTACGCCGCGCACTGCCCCTGTCTTACATGGGGGGGCGCCACTGTCGTTTCTTGCACACAGCGCTAAAATGCCTAGTTACGGCACTGGCTAGGGAGATACGTCCTGGGGACCACTGGCTTACTTTGTCCATCTCTTCAGAGTCCTGATGACTCCTGACCATACCCCTTCATCTTCCAGACCTCCTTTTCCTGTAGGGAACACAAATTTGCATCTTAATTTAACTGTTGTGTGTTTGCAATGTAGAGTACCATGAGCATCACTCAAAAAAAGAAAAAACATCTCTAGAGGAGAAAAAGAAGAAGAAAATATCAGGTCTGCATTCACCAACGGGCTGTCACTAATGTCTCGTCTCGTAGTAAAGATCTGATTCAGATATTCCATACCATCATGCATATCAGTGTCTATACAAAATTCCCCTTCACAGTGTTCACATACTCTACCCTTTGTGCATGACAAGGCACACTGCAGTAATATACTGATGCCATCGTGCTGATGAGACATACCGGGTTTGGGTAGAACTTTGAAGGTCTAATACGGCTTGTGGTGTATGAACTGTCAAATCATGTACCAAAAATATATAAGTGAAGGCGCACAAGATGTTAACTGACTGCTGTTTTGATACAAATTAATGATTTATTTCAAAATAATGATTGAAAGCTTAAAATGCAAACAGTAAGACAAAATTATTAGCACAAGACCATAAAAGGCATTAATTCTGTCAATTACTCCACATAAAATTAAATGTACACTCCACACAGATTATGCTTTGTTTAGTATATTGCTCCTTCAGACGGAAAAGGCTTAATTGCATGCACCTATATGGATATATAAGCAGGATTAATATTTGTTCCAAGCAGACTGGCTGTTATTTGTGTAAATAATGAATCACAAGAAAGAAGGTTAATTGCATGCACTTGTATGGATTAGAGCAATTATAAGATCGTTCTCCTTCAGCTGAATAGGTCTAATTTCATGCACACATAAAGGCAATTTATATATATTGGCTCCAAACAAGCTGACTGTTTAATTGTGCAGAGAATAAATCACAGGTGATGATTTTCAAACAAGCCACTTAGGAAAGGATGCTGTTCGTTTAATGGGTGTTGTTAATACTTCACCCATCCATTCGTATCAGGAGCGCTCCTGGAATGTGCAAAACTCGTGTGTCCTCCTGGTGATTCCTCCTGCCTGGTCCACAGTAGCTGGAATCCTGGTATCAGATGCAGGGGATGGGGGACTCGTAGCTGTGTCCACGGGTTCATGCAAAGCTGCAGCTGCTGTAGGAGAGTGGAAACGCCTGCGTGTGTCGTGTGCCGCGACTTCCGGGTTCGGGCTTCCGGACTTTGCATTCCACTATTAGTAATGAGCCTATCATCCTCTGATGAAACCGCCATCTTTGTGGGCAGAGAAACGCGTCAAGTGACTCATTTCCAAGTGAACCGCAAGTGTAACACAAAGTCCGGAAGATGGAAGCCCGAACCCGGAAGTTGCGGCACGCGACACACGCAGGCATTTTCTCTTACGTCCTAGAGGATGCTGGGGACTCCGTAAGGACCATGGGGATAGACGGGCTCCACCCATACCTAAAGGAAGACTTTATGTATGGGTGTGCACTGGCTCCTCCTTCTATGCCCCTCCTCCAGACCTCAGTTTGATACTGTGCCCAGAGGAGAGTGGGTGCATTACAGGGAGCTCTCCTGAGCTTCCTGTCAGAAAGTATATTTGTTAGGTTTTTTATTTTATGGGAGCCTGATGGCAACAGACTCCCTGCATCGAAGGACTGAGGAGAGAGAAACAGACCTACTTCTGTGAGTTTCAAGGCTCCGTTTCTTAGGCTACTGGACACCATTAGCTCCAGAGGGAGTCGGAACACAGGTCTCACCCTGGAGTTCATCCCGGAGCCGCGCCGCTGTCCTCACAGAGCCGGAAGATAGAAGCCGGGTGAGTATGAGAAGAAAGAATACTTCAGAGGCGGCAGAAGACTTCAGATCTTCACTGAGGTAATGCACAGTAGTTAAGCTGTGCGCCATTGCTCTCACACAGCACACACAAACGTCAGTCACTGTAAGGGTGCAGGGGGGGGGGGCGCCCTGGGCAGCAATATAACCTCATTTTCTGGCAAAAGTAGATATATACAGCTAGGCACTGTATATATAAAGAGCCCCCGCCAGTTTTTTATATATTTTAGCGGGACAGAAGCCCGTCGCTGAGGGGGCGGGGCTTCTTCCTCAGCACTCACCAGTGCCATTTTCTCCACAGCACAGCGCTGAGAGTAAGTACCCCGGACTCTTCCCTGCTTATCAACAGTGAAAGAGGGTTTTAAAGAAGGGGGGGCACATAATTTGGCACAAAAATAAAGATTACAGTGCTATCTGGGTAAACATATGGTGTGTTTTTTCCTGGGTCATTGGCGCTGGGTGTATGCTGACATACTCTCTCTCTCTGTCTCTCCAAAGGGCCTTGTGGGGGAACTGTCTTCAGATAAGAGGATTCCCTGAGTGTGTGGTGTGTCGGAACGCGTGTGTCGGCATGTCTAAGGTAGAAGGCTCTCATAGGGAGGAGGTGGAGTAGATGACTGTGGTGTCTCCGTCGGCAACACCGACACCTGACTGGTTGAATATGTGGAATGGTTTAGTGCTAATGGGAATTTAGTCTTGGGAATGTACAGGCGTCAAACCCTGCCTTTCCCCTATGTCACAGGGAGCTCCGGGGTCTCAAAAGTGCCCACTATCCAAAATAGTAGACACGGACGCCGACACGGATTCTGACTCCAGTGTCGACTACGATGATGCAAAGTTACAGCCAGAATTGGCAAATAGTATTCAATATATGTTTATTGTAATAAGAGATGTTTTGCATATCACAGAGAAACTTCCTGTCCCTGACATGAGGGTACACATGTATAGGGTAAAGAAACCTGAGGTAACCTTTCCCCCGTCTCATGAACGAGTTATTGAAAAGGCTTGGGAATCTCCAGACAAGAAACTGCAGATTCCCAAAAGGATTCTTAGGGTGTATCCTTTCTCGACTAAGGACAGGATACGGTGAGAATCTTCCCCAAAGGGGGGAAAAAAGCATGGACACGCTTATCCAAAAAGGTAAAGCTGCCATCCCAAGATATGGCTACCCTCAGGGATCGTGCTGATCGCAAACAGCAGGCTACCTTAAAGTCCATTTACACACATTCCAGTATACCCTGGATAAGGGTACCGTTTTATTGACCCTGGGTCATATTAACGATGCTGTCTTATATATGAGAGAGGCTCAAAGAGACATTGGCCTACTGGGTTCTAGAATCAAAGCTATGTCGAGTTCTGCTAGAGGCGTCCTATGGACCCTGCAATGGACAGGTGATGCCGACTCAAAGAGGCATATGGAGGTTTTACCTTACAAGGGTGAGGAATTGTTTGGGGAAGGTCTCTCGGACCTGATCTCCACTGCTACAGCTGGTAAATCAAATTGTTTGCCTTATATTCCCTCACAGCCTAAGAAAGCACCACATTATCAAATGCAGTCCTTTCGATCACAAAGAAACAAGAAAGTGCGAGGCGCGTCCTTTTCTTGCCAGAGGTAAGGGCAGGGGAAAAAAGCTGCACAACACAGCTAGTTTCTAGGTACAGAAGTCCTCCCCTGCCTCTACAAAATCCACTGCATGACGCTGGGGCTCCGCTAAAGGAGTCAGCCCCAGTGGGGGCACGTCTTCGAGTTTTCAGCCACATCTGGGTTCACTCACAGGTGGATCCCTGGGCAATAGAAATGGTTTCTCAGGGTTATAAGCTGGAATTCGAAGAGGTGCCTCCTCGCCGGTTTTTCAAATCGGCCCTACCAGCTTCTCCCCCGGAAAGGGAGATAGTGTTAAATGCACTTCACAAATTGTATCTTCAACAGGTGGTGGTCAAGGTTCCCCTGCTTCATCAAGGGAGGGGATATTACTCAACCCTGTTTGTAGTCCCGAAACCGGATGGTTCGGTCAGACCCATTTTAAATTTAAAATCCCTGAACCTATACTTGAAAAAGTTCAAGTTCAAGATAGAATCGCTAAGAGCGGTCATCGCCAGCCTGGAATGGGGGGATTTTATGGTATCTCTGGACATAAAGGATGCATACCTTCATGTTCCCATTTATCCACCTCATCAGGCGTACCGGAGATTTGCGGTACAGGATTGTCATTACCAATTTCAGACGTTGCCGTTTGGGCTTTCCACGGCCCCGAGGATTTTCACCAAGGTAGTGGCGGAAATGATGGTGCTTCTGTGCAAGCAAGGTGTCACAATTATCCCGTACTGGGACGATATCGTCATAAAAGCGAGATCAAGAGAGCTGTTCTGAGCAGCAACTCACTTTCACTGAAGTTGTTACAGCAACACGGCTGGATTCTCAATAACCCGAAGTCGCAGTTGGTTCCTACGACTCGTCTGACCTTCCTGGGCATGATTCTGGATACAGACCAGAAAAGGGGTTATCTTCCAATAGAAAAAGCTCAGGAACTCATGACTCTGGCCAGGTACCAATTGAAGCCAAAACAGGTGTCAGTGCATCACTGCACTCGAGTTCTGGGAAAGATGGTGGCATCATACGAAGCCATTCCCTTCGGCAGGTTCCATGCGAGGACTTTCCAATGAGACCTACTGGACAAGTGGTCCGGGTCACATCTACAAATTCATCAGTTGATCACCCTGTCCCCCAGAGCCAGGTTATCTCTCCTGTGGTGGCTGCAGAGTGCTCACCTTCTAGAAGGCCGCAGGTTCGGCATTCAGGACTGGATCCTGGTGACCACGGACGTGAGCCTCCGAGTTTGGGGAGCAGTCACACAGGGAAGAAACTTCCAAGATCTTTGGTCAAGTCAAGAGACTTGTCTTCACATCAACATCCTGGAACTGAGGGCCATATACAACCCCCTACAGCAAGCGGAGACCTTACTTCGCGACCAACCAGTTCTGATCCAGTCAGACAACATCACCGCAGTGGCTCATGTAAACCGCCAAGGCGGCACAAGGAGCAGAGTGGCAATGGCGGAAGCCACCAGGATTCTTCGCTGGGCGGAAAATCATGTCATTCCGGGAGTGGACAACTGGGAAGCAGACTTCCTCAGCAGACATAGACGCCCTAGTGACACCGTGGGTGTTCCAGTCGGTCTATGTGTTTCCTCCTCTTCCTCTCATACCCAAGGTGTTGACAATAATACAAAAAAGAGGAGTGAGAACAATTCTCATTGTTCCAGATGGGCCACGAAGGACCTGGTATCCGGATCTGCTAGAAATGCTCACAGAAGATCCGTGGCCTCTTCCTCTACGACAGGACCTGTTGCAACAGGGGCCCTGTCTGTTCCAAGACTTACCGCGGCTGCGTTTGACGGCATGGCGGTTGAACGCAGGATCCTAGCGGAAAAAGGCATTCCGGATGAGGTCGTTCCTACACTGATAAAGGCTAGGAAGGACGTGACAGCTAAACTTTATCACCGTATATGGTGAAAATATGTTTCTCGGTGTGAGGCCAGGAATGCTCCTATGGAAGAATTCCATCTGGGCCGTTTCCTTCACTTCCTACAGACTGGAATGAATTTGGGCCTAAAATAAGGCTCCATTAAGGTTCAGATTTCGGCCTTATTCATTTTCTTTCAAATAGAATTGGCTTCTCTCTCAGAAGTACAGACTTTTGTGAAGGTAGTGCTGCATATTCAGCCTCCTTTTATACCTCCGGTGGCGCCTTGTGACCTTAACGTGGTGTTGAGTTTCCTTAAGCCGCACTGGTTTGAACCACTTCAAACGATGGAGTTAAAATATCTCACTTGGAAGGTGGTCAAGTTATTAGCCTTGGCTTCGGCTAGGCGAGTGTCGGAATTGGCGGCTTTGTCTCATAAAAGCCCATATCTGGTTTTCCATATGGATAGAGCAGAATTGCGGACCCGTCCTCAATTCTTGCCTATGGTGGTGTCATCTTTTCATATGAACCAACCTATTGTGGTGCCTGTGGCTACGCGAGACTTGGAAGATTCCGAGTCCCTCGATGTAGTCAGGGCTTTGAAAATTTACGTGGACAGAATGGCTAGAGTCAGAAAAACAGAAGCACTGTTTGTCCTATATGCAACCAACAAGGTTGGCGCCCCTGCTTCAAAGCAGACTATTGCTCGCTGGATCTGTAACATGATTCAGCAGGCGCATTCTACGGCTGGATTGCCGTTACCAAAATCGGTCAAGGCCCATTCCACTAGGAAGGAGGACTCGTCTTGGGCAGATGCCCGAGGGGTCTCAGCACTACAACTATGCCGAGATGCTACTTGGTCGGGTTTAAACACTTTTACAAAGTTCTATAAATTTGATACCCTGGCTGAGGAGGACCTCCTGTTTGCTCAATCGGTGCTGCAGAGTCATCCGCACTATCCCGCCCGTTTGGGAGCTTTGGTATAATCTCCATGGTCCTTACGGAGTCCCCAGCATCCTCTAGGACGTAAGAGAAAATAAGATTTTAAACCTACCGGTAAATCTTTTTCTCCTAGTCCGTAGAGGATGCTGGGCGCCCGTCCCAAGTGCAGACTATTTCTGCAAGACTTGTATATAGTTTTACTTGCATAAGGGTTATGTTATAGTTTTCATCAGTTTTGGACTGATGCTAAGTTGTTTTCATACTGTTAACTGGTTAGTATATACACAAGTTATACGGTGTGATTGGTGTGGCTGGTATGAATCTTGCCCTTGGTTTAACAAAAATCCGTTCCTCGTACTGTCCGTCTCCTCTGGGCACAGTTTCTCTAACTGTGGCATAGAGGGAGGAGCCAGTGCACACCCAGAACTAAAGTCTTTCTTAAAGTGCCCATGTCTCCTGTGGAGCCCGGCTATCCCCATGGTCCTTACGGAGTCCCCAGCATCCTCTACAGACTACCAGAAAAAGATTTACCGTTAGGTTTAAAATCTTATTTTTACTCTCCCACAGCAGCTGCGGTTGTGCATGAACCGTGGACACAGCTACGAGTCCCCCATCCCCTGCATCTGATACCAGGATTCCAGCTACTGTGGACCAGACAGGTGGACACACGGGTTTTGCACATTCCAGGAGCACTCCTGATACTAATGGATGGGTGAAGTATTAACAACACCCATAACACGAACAGCATCCTTTCCGAAGTGGCTTGTTTGAAAATCATCACCTGTGATTTATTCTCTGCACAATTAAACAGTCAGCTTGTTTGGAGCCAATATATATAAATTGCCTTTATGTGTGCAGGAAATTAGATCTATTCATCTGAAGGAGAACTATATTATAATTGCTCTAATCCATACAAGTGCATGCAATTAAGCTTCTTTCTTGTGATTCATTATTTACACAAATAACAGCCAGTCTGCTTGGAACAAATACTAATCCTGCCTATATATGTGCATGAATCATTTCAGCTGAAGGAGAACTTTTTGTTCTAATCCATATAGGTGCTTGCAATTAAGCCTTTTCTGTATGAAGGAGCAATATACTAAACAAAGCATAATCTGTGTGGAGTTTACATTAAATTTTATGTGGAGTAATTGACAGAATTAATGCCTTTTATGGTCTTGTGCTAACAATTTTGTCTTACTGTTTGCATTTCAAGATTTTAATCATTATTTTGAAATAAATCATTAATTTGTACCAAAACAGTAGGCAGTTAATATCTTGTGCGCCTTCACTTATATATTTTTGCCTCACATTTTCATGTTGGGTGGATTTCCAGGTCCACATTGTGAAGGCAGCCAAGTTTAGGTTGTCCTCTCTATATTTAGAGGTTACATTTTTTAATCTAGCGCCAGACACATTGGTTTTGTTGTGTTTTTTCTGTAAATCATGTACCAGTACTACGTCCCAGGTATTTGACCCTTGTCCTACACAACTGTAGTTTATCCCTTAAGACAGTGGTTTCCAAACTTTTTTGAATCACGGCGCCCTAGAATATCAGAATTTCTTTCACGGCACCCCTAGGCCAAAAATTTCTTATTGAGAAATTTAGAAAGAAATATTACATTAAGTAATTCGCGTTTATATGTCATCCTTAGGGTCAGTTGTGTGGTGAGGGACAAGATTTGCTTCTGTTTGGCCACATATTTTATGACTGGCAGCCACCGGCACTGGTTTTGCCTATTATATTGACCATGAATAATTTGAATTGGTCCTGGACTACCAATACAAGGCACCCCTGCAAGTGTCCCGAGGCACCCCAGGGAGCCACGGCACACAGTTTGGGAACCTCTGCCTTAAGACCTTGTGTCCTGTTTGGAAGAGATTAAACAGAAACTGCTTCGTATCTGCCAGGGCTAACTCAAATGAATCAGCACACAACAACAAGTCATCAACATATTGTATCAGCACCGACCATTCTCAGACTGAAAGGACTGTAAACAGTCATGTAGGGCTTGGGAGAAAATACTCAGGCTGTCACTGAAACCTTGGGAGAGTTGGGTCCATGTATTGTATCCCCTTGTGTGAACGCAAAAGATGAAGAGGAAACTGTGAAGAAAAACAGAATAGAGGTTGGTGACAGATAGGTTTGTAGAGGTGGAGAGGATTTTATTAAAATGACAACTGGATTGGGCACTATGGGGGATTGATTAACTACTTGGTCTACCCCCCTTAAAGCTTGTGCTTGCTGTGTCACTACTGGGACTACCTCAGCCACCAATCCAGTGTCCTGTCCATCCTAAGTTCATAGGGAATTCGGTATCCGTGAGATAATTTCCTCTACCTGTGATGGACATGAATCTAGAACAGTGGAATGCAACATTAGTCTTTGAGGAGTATCTAACATATCTTGTACTTCCTGGGAGTGAGTACAATATATGTATTTCACATTTCAATTTATACAACAAAATCTCTGTCGATTAAGTTAGTCAGGGGCCACTGCTGCTAAGGAAAAAAAAAGGGTTTAGCATCATAGAGGCCCAATCGTAACTTCTGCAGGTTTTGTCAAAGGGTAATGTTGCACTTATCTCGTTCCTCCCATTTGATGAATTAGTGTTTACCAGTGATCTTATCCTGATGGAGAATTTTCTAGTACTGCAAAAAAACAAACACAAACAAGCTTCTAGGTCATGCAAAGTATTCATTCAATCCTTCTCATCCCGTATTAAGGGACTGTACATGGTCCAACAAACATTTCTGAGCTTATCTAGACTAGGGCATTACTAGAAATGAATACTGCTTATGTGGTAATTAAAATAAATACTTGGGGGTTCCCCTATCTCTGTCCAACTGAGAAGAACAGATTATTTCTAATAAATATTTAATATGCCAGCGTTAATATATGCTGTGGACGCAAGGCACATCTTATTACCATATACGATAAAAGTACGCTGTATGTCGCAAACACTACATCCCTTAAGAGAAAACAAGTACTCGCACACATTGTCTGAGGTCCAACGCTCAGTGATGTATATATTTGATATTAAAATGGTATGCATACAATATAACACATGTACAGTATATATATGGTTACAGATTTACAATTACACAGGAAGCAGTTGTTACAAAAGAATCCATACAGCCAGCATACATTCATTACCCTTTCCCATAGAACATTTCCTCCATTTCTCCCTCTCTCTGCAAGCAACAGCTACTAACCCTCTAAGTCCTAGAAACTGCCTATATCAAAACAGTGGGAGTTAACAGGTTGTTGGTTTCAGGCTCCTTCCATTGGTACAGGAGAGGGAGGTTTCTCATTCATCATGTGTCATTGGTCACTTCATATGCAAGCAACGTCCAGCCTTGAAGAAGACTTCATAAGGGTTGGCCACTGGTTTCTGCCCACATGCTTTCTTTCAGGAGATTCTTTTGTTCTAGTAAGAGGGACTTTAGCTTCCATGCATTTAATCATAACTAATCGTTGTAATGTGCTACAATCTAACCACAGCTATCAAACCAACACACTCATTCCCCTGATTATTTTGACACCAAGCATGACATGTTTATCTTGGTCCGTTCCAATAATACATATATATGATGTTATACTCTATTATATGAATACATTATAATGTCTGGTGCTTGACATGTTTAATTTATGTGTGGTATGAAACATGTGTTGAATATATCTTTGTGGCTTGTCTGTGTGAATGCGTATGTTACCAAATATCGCTGTGCATGCTGCGTGTATGCGCACGCACAGCGACTCATCTGTTTGGAGTCTTGTATTGGTTGTGTACGTAACATTTTTGACTTTGACAATTGTATGTCAAGGCTGTGTTATTTTTCTAATGATATGATCCACATGTACTATTTTGTAATGTATTCGATCTGTGCTCTGTGTGTATAAATCACTACATAGTTTAATTGTGGCCATATTGTTGCAAATAGTTTAAAGGTTACATTAGCCTGTGGGCTGCAAAGGATAACTGGCAGCATAGATGAAGTCAGGAACTGTGTTTACTAGGTGACCAGATTACCTCAAAAATGCAGGAATTGTCTCCATAGGTGTAGCGCAGAAGGCTGAGGAGATAAGGTGACATACATCTCCCAGAGTACAGTAAATTAACGTTACCTTTGTGAGTGTGTTGATAATTCAATTCAGAATTGTTTTAAAGGACAGACCAGCAGACTTTGAACAGACCACAGATATGAGAACTAGGCTGTATATGATTCTATTGTCTAGGTCTAGGATAATGGGCGGGATGTGATGAAGTCTGAGTTTGGCGGCCGTGCTGGATGCCGGCTGAACTCGGATGTTTTTTTAAAGGGGCAATCATGTACAAGGCATGGTTTAGCCTTGTAAATGATCGACCCATTAAAAAAAGTTCAGCCGGCATCCCGCACAGCATCTGAACTTGGATTTTATTAGATCCCGGCCAAGGACTAAATCAAATAACACTGCTTGTACCTGTGATATTTGAATGTTACATAAGGGATGCAGTTATGTGAAAGGTGGTTGGGAGACCGTCAGTCACAATACAGACGCCAGGATCCCGAACACTGAATAGCCCACCCATGCCGACCAACAGGGACTATTCTCACCCATGGGTATCCACTATACCCACAGAGTGGGAATAACACCTGTGGCAAGCGCAGCAAGTCAAATGGTAAATAGCAGAGGATATAATATAGATAGAACTGAGATGACTAGAAACACAGCAGTACACTAAGAAGGCACATCCTTCTGGGGAGGAATGACATATGAAGAGAGGCCTAAAAAAATGTTCTGACATGGATGTTTTAAAAGGGGGGAGGGTGAAGGAAGGGGAGGAAAGGGAGGAAGGACCATCGACACACTAAAAACGGAGCAGACCTGCACAGGTGAGAAATATTTAAATTCAAAAGGTGGACCCGCCCCGGGATTTTTTGTGCTTGTTTCCTCATTCTCCACGACACCTAGCTAGTATCCCTCCTATGACATAGAGCTCTATCATCCGCTATAACAACTTCAGCGATTCCACTTGTGGCAAGACTGCTAAAAGAGCCACATACACACATTGATCACCGGGCGGGCTGTCTGACAGGAGGACTTAATTACGCCAGCAGCTACCCTGCAGAACAGCCGCCAATACCAAGAGCACATTATAATTTCAGCTGTGGGACGTGGAGAGCGGAGTATCACTGCAATACAGCGGGGACATCAAGTGCCTACATTTTTCTATTCCATAAGAACCACTAACTTTATATCAGCCAGGATCGCCATGTGAACAATGGGTGAAAGGGTAAAAAGCCTCTCCTGCTTACAACCCAAGAGCACCTTTTTCTGTGAGTACTCACAAGGAAATTTATCCCAAAAAAAATTTCTTTCCAAAAGCAAGCTTGCTACAATACTCATTGACTCTTTGGGCGGGATACAATTCTTTTCACCCCTTTCCACACCTGTTCTGTTTCTGCCCTCAGGGGCGTGGTATCATTATTTCAGCTCGCTACCCCTGGGAAGTGAGGCACCCAAACCTTTACACAGCTAAACCTGATTACTATGGGCGCAATATGGCCCTCATTCCGAGTTGTTCGCTTGTTATTTTTCTTCGCATCGGTGCGATTAGTCGCAAACTGCGCATGCGCAACGTTTGCAGTGCGCCTGCCCCAAGTAAATTTGCTAAAAAGATTGGTATTTTACTCACGGCTTAACGGAGAAATTTCTTCGTTCTGGTGATCGGAGTGTGATTGACAGGAAGTGGGTGTTTCTGGGCGGAAACTGGCCGTTTTATGGGTGTGTGCGAAAAAACGCAGCCGTTTCTGGGAAAAACGCGGAAATGTCTGAAGAAACGGGGGAGTGTCTGGGTGAACGCTGGGTGTGTTTGTGACGTCAAACCAGGAACGAAACTGACTGAACTGATCGCAGTGGCAGAGTAAGTCTCGAGCTACTCAGAAACTGCAAAGAAATTTCTATTCGCAATTCTGCTATGCTAAGATTCACTCCCAGTAGGCAGCGGCTTAGCGTGTGCAATGCTGCTAAAAGCAACTAACGAGCAAACAACTCGGAATGAGGGCCTATGTGCGATAACGGAGATCATTTTAGAAAGGAAATTGGGCATGATATATCATTTGTATCCTTTGAGAGGTGTACCATTTGAGAGGTGCCTGTTTGTATCACACTGGTGTACACACTGTTGCAACAAAGTAACAGAAAGTCTTTGTTTTTGAGGAACTGATAATTTTTAATGCACTCAATTTCCCTGGGAAACTACTTCTAGGAGTATTATACAATTTTTTATATTTGCCTTTTTTATGTGTTCTTATATTGTTTACATGCATATTGTGTTGTAATATATTCAGATACAGGTTGAGTATCCCTTATCCAAAATGCTTGGGACCAGAGGTATTTTGGATATCGGATTTTTCCGTATTTTAGAATAATTGCATACCATAATGAGATATCATGGCAATGGGACCTAAATCTAAGCACAGAATGCATTTGTTTCACATACACCTGAGGGGTAATTCCAAGTTGATCGCAGCAGGAATTCTGTTAGCAATTGGGCAAAACCATGTGCACTGCAGGGGAGGCAGCTATAACATGTGCAGAGAGAGTTAGATTTGGGCGTGGTGTGTTCAATCTGCAATCTAATTTGCAATGTAAAAATAAAGCAGCCAGTATTTACCCTGCACAGAAATAAAATAACCCACCCAAATCTAACTTTCTCTGCAAATGATATATCTGCCACACCTGCAGTGCACATGGTTTTGCCCAACTACTAAAAAATTTTCTGCTGCGATCAACTTGGAATTACCCCCTTATACACAGAGCCTGGAGGTCATTTTAGCCAATATTTTTTATAACTTTGTGCATTAAACAAAGTGTGTCTACATTCACACAATTCATTTATATTTCATATACACATCAAACACACAGCCTGAAGGTCATGTAATACAATATTTTTAATAACATTGTGTATTAAACAAAGTTTGTGTACATTGAGCCATCAAAAAACAAAAGTTTCACTATCTCACTCTCACTCAAAAAAGTCCGTATTTCGGAATATTCGGTATTTCGGATATTTGGATATGGGATACTCAACCTGTAATGATGTCTATGATACTGTGCCTCCATCTTTCTAACACATTCCTTAAAGTATACTGGGCTCAGCAACCCATTAGCAGGAGAGCGGCAGTTCCAGAGGTGGATTTAGACCTCATGGAGCCCTAAGCAATGACCCGATATGGGGGCCTCCCTTCCTTAAACAATCCTCAGTGTGCCCCTACCTACACACAAACACACACACTAATTGTAGCAGGCAGGTCCTGCTGCCCTCCAGTCAGTGTATGCTCCCCAATCTGCCCACAGCCTATTATAGCAGGCGGATGGTAGTTGTACTAGTGTATTGATTATTATTTATTACCAGTTATTTATATAGTGCGCACATATTTTGCAGTGCTTTACAGAGAACATTTGGCAATTCACATGAGTTCCTTTCTCAGTGGAGCTTGCAATCTATATTCTCTACCACATGTACACATTCACGTTAAGGTTAATTATGTTGGGAGCCAGTTAACCTACCAGTATATTTTTGTATTGTGGGAGGAAACCGGAGTACCCGGAGGAAAACTCATGCAAGTACGGGGAGAATATACAATCTCCACATAGTTAGGGCCATGGTGGGAATTGAACCCATGACCTGAGTGCTGTGAGGCAGTAATAATAACCATTACACCATCCGTGCTGCCCTTAAAATCACACCTGGTAGCTAACTAGTCATTGATAGCCTGCCAGGAGTAGTCAGTCAGACCAGCACTCACACACATTTTCATCAGAAGTCAGAAATGCCCTCCTGACTCCATGATCTGTTGGCTAGCCCCCTGGGACCCGCCGGGCCCTTGTAGCTGCTTTGGATATCTACTGCACGGTAGCCAGTTCACTAACTTAATTTTCAGACCTCGTATAATGGAGTCACACTAAAATCACTGATGTATAGTCAATACAGTCACAGTCACTGAGGGGTGCAATAATGGATATTATAAGAGATGGGGTACCTGCTAATAGGGGATGGGTGGGGTTGCCACCTCATCCCTTTAATTCTGGACACATATTAACTACACAGTTTCTGTGGCTGGCTGACTTCAAGACTCCATGTCACCTGGTTTTAATCAGCCACAGAACCTGTGTCCAGAATTAAAGGGATGAGGTGGCAACCCTAGCGATGGGTGATGTGCCTGATAAAGTCAAATATTACCTATGAACATGAGCTATGTACTAATACCGTGGAGCCGTTATGGCCGCTAGACCACGTGCACGTGCTGTGCACTTTGCACGCTATTTGCGTACAGAGTACCGTACGTGGTACGCACGTTGTGTACACACACTGCGCTTAGTGTACGGAATACCCACAGCGAGCGCACACACAGTTGATAACCTTTAAACCTTTTAAATAAACACAGTAAGAATATGCTTACACTCTAAACCTTGGCAATGTAATACCACAATGATGTAATGCTTAAACCTTTAACAATGTGAATACTGTATGAGCGGTTAATACGCTAAGGGAGACCCTTTGTAGTAAATGGTGAATACACAAGACCTGGTATGGATTTAAAAACCACTCAGGCTCTAACACCCTCGTGGATGATTCTTTTAGTATAAAAAGGGGAAAACAGTACAGTTTATACACTACAAACCTAACATCAATATCTAAACAGAATGACAAGAAATAAATGTGAACAATAGCGAACGATCGCAAACACGAACAAACAGAAAGAATAAATGGCAAACACTAAGGATAACTAAAGGGCTAGAGAGAACTTACACACGTGGGAATGATTCGCAAGTGCGTCCTGGAACCAGCCCTCAGCCTTTAATGTGAAAACCTTGCAGAGAGTGAGTGACTGGCCCAGCAATGGTGGTCCTTATATACACAGCATACAGTAACAATACAACGGTCCCTACAATCTCATTGTTCATTGGACACAGGAATGTGTCTCCACATTATAACAAAAGGTCATAGGTGGGTTTAAACAGGTGGGCTGTGTCTTTCTTCAACTGCTCAGGTGGGAGGTATCCTCAGGATTCCCGCCGCATGGATAATGAACAGCAAATACAGTAAATGTCTATAAACTACTTTTGTACATATCTATACGCAGGAGCGAACAATCTCTTCCTAATCAACACCGAAATGTTACTATTAAAATACTCTACAGCTGGATACTAAACACCACTGTTCAACCTTTATCTGACCCTTCCGATCATGCGAAAAGGAATCCCTCTGTCCACGAACCGTTTACACTAAACATACTTGCTGACATTGTTAAGGGGAATATTATCTATAAAACACACTATTTAGGTTAAATATGTTATGAACGAGTTGCCCGCTACAAGCTCACAAACTCTACCGTAAATGCGCATATCACGCGCGTAATCGCCGGAGCGATCTTACGCAAATTGCGGACATGTGCACGCACGGCAGACTGGGTGCACGAGCAGCGGGCATGTGCATTGGGGTTAGTACAAGGCATTGTGAATTATGATATTTTTTTCGACTTTGACAGTCCACCCTTTGGCAGTCAACAACAACTGCCACTTCCTAAACAATTCAAGCAGAAAAAATAAGAATTTACTTACCGATAATTCTATTTCTCGGAGTCCGTAGTGGATGCTGGGGTTCCTGAAAGGACCATGGGGAATAGCGGCTCCGCAGGAGACAGGGCACAAAAGTTAAGCTTTAGGATCAGGTGGTGTGCACTGGCTCCTCCCCCTATGACCCTCCTCCAAGCCTCAGTTAGGATACTGTGCCCGGACGAGCGTACATAATAAGGAAGGATTTTGAATCCCGGGTAAGACTCATACCAGCCACACCAATCACACTGTACAACCTGTGATCTGAACCCAGTTAACAGTATGAGAACAGAGGAGCCTCTGAAAGATGGCTCACTACAACAATAACCCGATTTAGTTAACAATAACTATGTACAAGTATTGCAGATAATCCGCACTTGGGATGGGCGCCCAGCATCCACTACGGACTCCGAGAAATAGAATTATCGGTAAGTAAATTCTTATTTTCTCTATCGTCCTAGTGGATGCTGGGGTTCCTGAAAGGACCATGGGGATTATACCAAAGCTCCCAAACGGGCGGGAGAGTGCGGATGACTCTGCAGCACCGAATGAGAGAACTCCAGGTCCTCCTTAGCCAGGGTATCAAATTTGTAGGATTTTACAAACGTGTTCTCCCCCGACCACGTAGCCGCTCGGCAAAGTTGTAAAGCCGAGACCCCTCGGGCAGCCGCCCAAGATGAGCCCACCTTCCTTGTGGAATGGGCATTTACATATTTTTGGCTGTGGCAAGCCTGCCACAGAATGTGCAAGCTGAATTGTACTACAAATCCAACGAGCAATAGTCTGCTTAGAAGCAGGGGCACCCAGCTTGTTGGGTGCATACAGGATAAAACAGCAAGTCAGATTTCCTGACTCCAGCCGACCTGGAAAACTATATTTTCAGGGCCCTGACAACATCCAGCAACCTGGAGTCCTCCAAGTCCCTAGTAGCCGCAGGTACCACAATAAGCTGGTTCAGGTAAAACGCTGACACCACCCTAGGGATAAACTGGGGACGAGTCCGCAGCTTTGCTCTGTCCGAATGGACAATCAGATATGGCTTTGTGAGACAAAGCCGCCAATTTTGACACTCGCCTGGCCGAGGCCAGGACCAACCGCATGTTCACTTTCCATGTGAGATATATCAAATCCACAGATTTGAGTGGTTTAAACCAATGTGATTTTTGGAATCCCCAAAACTACGTTGAGATCCCCCAGTGCCACTGGAGACATCAAAAGGGGTTGTATATGCAGTACTCCCTTGACAAACTTCTGGACTTCAGGAACTGAAGCCAATTCTTTCTGGAAGAAAATCGACAGGCCGAAATTTGAACCTTAATGGACCCCAATTTGAGGCCCATAGACACTCCTGTTTGCAGGAAATATAGGAATTAACCTAGTTGAAATTCTTCCGTGGAGCCTTCCTGGCCTCACACCATGGAACATATTTTCACCTAAACTGTGATAATGTTGTGCGGTCACCTCCTTCCTGGCTCTGACCAGGGTAGGGATGACCTCTTCCGGAATGCCTTTTTCCCTTAGGATCCGGCGTTCACCCGCCCCTGCGTCAACGCAGCTGCGGTAAGTCTTGGAACAGACATGATTCTTGCTGAATCAAGACCCTTCTTATCTCTTGAAGTTCCGGTTACCAAGTCCTTCTTGGCCAAACCGGAGCCACGAGTATAATTCTTACTCCTCTCCTTCCTATAATTCTCAATACCCTGGGTATGAGAGGCAGAGGAGGGAACACATACCCGACTGGTACACCCACGGTGTTACCAGAGCGACCCAGCTATTGCCTGAGGGTCTCTTGACCTGGCGCTTCAGGTGGGACGCCATCTTATGACCACCTTTGGTCTTTCCCACGGTTTACAATCATGTGGAAACTTCCAGATGAAGTTCCCACTTTTCCGAGTGGAATTCATTCCTGCTGAGGAAATTCAGTTTTCCACTCCCGGAATGAACACTGCTGACAGTGTTATCACATGATTTTTTGCTCAGCGAAAAGTTCTTGCTGTCATTGCCCTCCTGCTTCTTGTGCCGCCCCGTCTGTTTACGTGGGCGACTGCCATGATGATGTCCGACCAGATCAGCACCGACTGACTTTGAAGCAGAGGTCTTCCTAGGCTCAGAGCATTGGAAATTGCTCTTAGCTCCAGTATATTCATGTGGAGAAAAGTCTCCAGACTTGACCACATTCCTTGGAAATTTCTTCCCTGTGTGACTGCTTCCCAGCCTCTCAGGCTGGCATCCGTGGTCACCAGAACACAGTCCTGAATGCTGAATGTGCTGTCCTCTAGAAGATGAGCACTCTGCAGCCCCCACAGAAGAGACACCCTTGTCCTTGGAGACAGGATTATCTGCTGATGCATCTGAAGATGCGATCCGGACCATTCGTCCAGCAAATCCCCCTGAAATTTTTTTGCGTGAGATCTGCCGAATGGAATTGCTTCGTAAGAAGCCACCATTTTTCCCAGGACTCCTGTGCATTGATGCACTGATACTTGGCCTGGTTTTAGGAGGTTTCTGACTAGTTCGGATAGCTCCCTGGCTTTCTCCTCCAGGAGAAACACCTTTTTCTGGACTATGCCCAGAATCATTCCTAGGAACAGCAGACGTATCGTCGGAAAAACGCTGCGATTTTTGGAATATTTAGAATCCACTCGTGCTGTCATAGAACTACTTTAGATAGTGCTATTCCGACCTCCAACTGTTCTCTGGACCTTTCCCTTTTCAGGATATCGTCCAAGTAAGGGATAATTAAGATGCCCTTTTCTTTGAAGAGAATCATCTTTTCGGCCATTACCTTGGTAAAGGCCCGGGGTGCCGTGGATAATTCAACGGCAGCGTCAGAAACTGATATTGACAGTTCTGTACCACGAACCATAGGTACCCTTGTTGAGAAGGGCAAATTTGGACATGGAGGTAATCCTTGATGTCCAAGGACACCATATAGTCCCCTTTTTTCCGGTTCGCTATCACTGTCTGAGTGACTCCATCTTGATTTGAACCTTTGTATGTAAGTGTTCAAAAATTTCAGATTTAGAATATGTCTCACCAAGCCGTCTGGCTTCAGTACCACAATATAGTGTGGAAGACTAATACCCTTTTCCTTGATTGTAGGAGGGGTACTTTGATTATCACCTGCTGGAAATACAGCTTGTGAATTTTTTCCCAATACTGCCTCCCTGTCGGAGGGAGCCTTTGGTAAAGCAGACTTCAGGAACCTGCGAGGAAAAGATGTCTCGAATCTCCAAACTGTACCCCTGGGATAATACTTTGTACGATCTAGGGGTCAACTTGCGAGTGATCCCACTGCACGCTGAGACTCTTGAGACGACCCCCCACCTCACCTGAGTCAGCTTGCACGGCCCCAGCGTCCTGCTGAGGACTTAACAGACTCGGTGGAGGGCTTCTGTTCCTGGAAAGGGGCTGCCTTCTGCAGTCTACTTCCCTTTCCTCTATGTCTGGGCAGATATGACTGGCCTTTTGCCCGCATGCCCTTATGGGAACGGAAGGATTGAGGCTGAAAAGACAGTGTCTTTTTCTGCTGAGATGTGACTTGGGGTAAAAAGGTTGGATTTCCCAGCTGTTGCCGTGGCCCCCAGGTCCGATGGACCGACCCCAAGTACCTACTTTCCTTTATATGACCATACTTTCATGTGCCGTATGGGATCTGCATCACCTGACCACTGTCGTGTCCATAACATCTTCTGGCAGATATGGACAACGCACTTATCTTGATGCCAGAGTGCAAATATCCCTCTGTGCATCTCGCATATATATATATATATATATAGACTGCATCCTATTAAATGCTCTATATCACTAAAATATTTTCAGTCAGGGAATCCGACCAAGCCAACCCAGCACTGCATTTCCAGGCTGAGGCGATCGCTGGTCGCAGTATAACCACCGTATGTGTGTATATACTTTTTAGGATATTACTCCAGCTTCATATCAGCTGGCTCCTTGAGGGCGGCCGTATGATAAGCGTGTGAGCGCCTTATCCACCCTAAGGGGTGTTTCCCAACGCGCCCTAACTTCTGGCGGGAAAAGGTATAACGCCAATATTTGCTATCGGGGTAAACCCACGCCTCATCACACACTTCATTTTATTTTATCTGATTCAGGAAAAACTACGGTAGTTTTTTCACTGCCACATAATACCCATCTTTGTGGTACTTGTAGTATCAGAAATATGTAACACCTCCTTCATTGCCCTTAACGTGTGGCCCTAATGAGGAATACGTTTGTTTATTCACCGTCGACACTGGATTCAGTGTCCGTGTCTGTGTCTGTGTCGACCGACTAAGGTAAACGGGCGTTTTAAACCCCTGACGGTGTTTTTGAGACGTCTGGACCGGTACTAATTGTTTGTCGGCCGTCTCATGTCGTCAACCGACCTTGCAGCATGTTGACATTATCACGTAATTCCCTAAATAAGCCATCCATTCCGGTGTCGACTCCCTAGAGAGTGACATCACCATTACAGGCAATTGCTCCGCCTCCTCACCAACATCGTCCTCATACATGTCGACACACACGTACCGACACACAGCACACACACAGGGAATGCTCTAAATAGAGGACAGGACCCACTAGCCCTTTGGAGAGACAGAGGGAGAGTTTGCCAGCACACACCAAAAACGCTATAATTATATAGGGACAACCTTATATAAGTGTTTTCCCTTATAGCATCTTTATATATATGTCTAACGCCAAATTAGTGCCCCCCCTCTCTGTTTTAACCCTGTTTCTGTAGTGCAGTGCAGGGGAGAGCCTGGGAGCCTTCCCTCCAGCCTTTCTGTGAGGGAAAATGGCGCTGTGTGCTGAGGAGATAGGCCCCGCCCCCTTTTCGGCGGGCTCGTCTCCCGCTCTTCAACGGATTCTGGCAGGGGTTAAATATCTCCATATAGCCCCCGGAGGCTATATGTGAGGTATTTTTTGCCAAATAACAGGTTTCCATTGCTGCCCAGGGCGCCCCCCCCAGCGCCCTGCACCCTCAGTGACTGCCGTGTGAAGTGTGCTGAGAGCAATGGCGCACAGCTGCAGTGCTGTGTGCTACCTTAAGAAGACTGAAGAGTCTTCTGCCGCCGATTTCTGGACCTCTTCTCTTTTCGGCATCTGCAAGGGGGCCGGCGGCGCGGCTCCGGTGACCCATCCAGGCTGTACCTGTGATCGTCCCTCTGGAGCTAATGTCCAGTAGCCTAAGAAGCCAATCCATCCTGCACGCAGGTGAGTTCACTTCTTCTCCCCTAAGTCCCTCGATGCAGTGATCCTGTTGCCAGCAGGACTCACTGTAAAATAAAAAACCTAAAACTAAACTTTTCTAAGCAGCTCTTTAGGAGAGCCACCTAGATTGCACCCTTCTCGGCCGGGCACAAAAACCTAACTGAGGCTTGGAGGAGGGTCATAGGGGGAGGAGCCAGTGCACACCACCTGATCCTAAAGCTTAACTTTTGTGCCCTGTCTCCTGCGGAGCCGCTATTCCCCATGGTCCTTTCAGAAACCCCAGCATCCACTAGGACGATAGAGAAATAAATATTACCATGAACTACCTCAGTATGATTGGGAGTAGGGAGGAGAGGAGGAGGTGGGAAATGTATGACCTAGTGGGATAGTAAAAGCATGTGTGTATGAAATCCATGTCTGAGGGGTCATGTATCATCGTGCCGTACATGTTCTAAAATAAGCTTCGAGGTATTGCGAAGTATACATTGAATCCTTCTTATCCCTTATTAAGGGTCTGTAAATGGGCTAACAAACTCTACCAAGCTCTTTTCGGCTTTTAGTTCCAACAAATGGGGTGCACATTAGTTGATGATACATGAAGGGGGAGAATATGTGAGTGCTAATATATGTGCCTATATTACCTATCGACTATGTGTGTCACTACCTGAAGATAGTAGAGATGAAGATAAGAAGCATGCGTTATAAATGCATTCGTATGATTATGTGTGTGGTCATCTTTGGGTGTCTTGTTGAAGTCTTGTCTGATGTCTTGTCCGGATTGCTGTATCTTTGCTGTAAGTGGCAAGCAAATCTCTTCAAGTGTCCATAAAAATTACAGTCTCTAAAAGCTCATCAAGTGTCTGTGACACAGTTCATCAGTGGTCTGTATGAAGGGTCATCAAATTCTTCTTCCAAGTGGATGTCTTTGTACCTTGGAGAAAAACAAAGGAGAAACGGATGAAAGAAACGGACCGTGGAGTCTTATCACAACATTGTCTCGATTGATGGGTCATAAATTAAACTAGTTGTTGTTACAATGCCCTCGCTCCTCAAACTCATCAATTTGGTTCTACGCTTGCAATTCATTAAAATCCGAACACATCTGAATATCAGACCAATCATTATGACAACTCCTAGGATACATAAGAGGAACTTCCCTACAGTAACGATAACATTTTGAGCCCATTCTCCTAAACTGAGAACCAATTACGTGGGTTCAACCATGAAACCCAACCGGTTAGTTCATTACCCACAGAAGCAAGGGTAAGGTTGTGCCTCCTTCGGAACTCCCACTTCAATTGCAAGATATCGTCCATCTTTTGATCTATGACCTCTGCTGGGTCCTCAGTGCTGTTTGTGATATACGTACAACACTTCACACCATACTGAGTTGCTAGGGTAACACAATACCCTCCTCTCACTGCTGTGATGTAATTTAGAACCATCCTGTGCTGGATCAGTTCCGTTTTGTAAGCTTGCAATTCTCTCCCAGTATACCTGAAGGTGTCATCATACATCTCGGTGATATTGTCTATCAGGTTCGCTAGCGCGGTAATATACCTAAAATGTATAACTCCTCTGGCGGTACGGGTGATATCTAACGTGAGTAGGAATTGAATCCCGGTGGATTCGTGGATCAAATCAGAGGCTGCATGCTCTGTCCTATCTATAAGGTGTCTTTTTACAATGTGTTCATAATGGGTGTGAGTGTAAGGAGCTTGAGCATTGCGGTGAACGTCTTTCATCTTTTCATGGGTAATGGTCATTACTTCCGGCAACACTCTTCCAATGTAACACAATCCCTCTGAGTTTGGGGCAAGCCACTTATACGCCTTCCTCCCACATATGAAATATGCATCATCGGGGAGGACATATGGGACCGAATATGACATCACCATGTTACAAACCTTCCAGGTGAAAAATCCTATCCCTAACTCTCTCATTTGTCTAGTACACGTATCAGGCTGTATGATATGCGCACAGTATCCTGGTGATACTTCTCCAACTCGCATGGTCCTACTTCCTAGAGTGTACCTATATTGAAAATATCTCCCACCGTTGGCTATTTGGTGTATAAGTTCTGGGTCTACGGGCATTCTATCGGCTCTGTGTGAAAACGCCATGGTTTTGTTGTTCCATGTCACTTCCCAATTTCCCTGCTTTCGGAGATTGGAAATGTTAAAACATATTAAGGACCTATCCACATGATATTGGTGGAGCTTCAAACTAGGAGGCCTAGAAATATTAAATTTCTTGTCCACCGGTCTCCCACCCCTTAACTCAAGTACCTCATCTATCGTTAAAGAGTATGGCACTAGTCCTAACTTTCTATGACCTTGAGGTACTTGTGAGCACACCTAGCATTCCGTTTGGTTTAAAACCTTACCCACTAATGAGTGATAGTCACTCAGTGGATGACGGTCCATGTTGATATTAAGGCTGAACTGACATCTCTGGATGCACCCGTCCTCAACTATGTTTTCACAATTCCTACAGATACAATTCTCTTCAGCTAACAATCCTTCACAATGTCTCTTAGTGTCATGGCTACCAGATCATTTTCTGATACTCGCCTTTACTCGGTGATTGTGTTGCTCTTGGAATTCTATGACTCCATCCTGATCATCAGAACCCATTCCAGATCCTCTCTCGACCTCACTGGTACTCTCACCAAAACAGACTGCTCTGGTCAACAACAGGGTCAACAGGAAAACATGGACTGCAGTCTCTTGAGGCGAGTCTATCTTACAGGAGGAGAAAGAAAGAGTTGTAATGGAGGAAAGAAAACAACTAGGAGGGAAAGAAAACTTAGCGCGACAACCGCCTCTGATCTTGTAGTTCTCTGTGCTCAGGTGCCGTGACAACAGTCCTGCCTCTCAGCCTTCCCGGAACAGACACTCCAGTGATATGGTTTCCTCCACACTCTGTTCTATGTCACGGGCTTTCTCTGGGTCAGCGACCTTCTTACAGTGGGACGAGTGGACCCAAGTCTCTCTCTCGGCAACCTTCAATGCTGTCGTGCTGGTCAGTAAGACTTGGTACGGTCCTTCCCAATGGTCAATCAGGCAACCTGAGCGTAGAAAATTCCGAATCATTACATAATCACCAGGTTCAATGTCATGACAATTACTGTCTGGCAGATCAGGAATCACCAGCTTTAGATTGTCATTCTGATTCCTCAACTGCTTGCTCATCTTAACCAAATACTTTACGGTTACTTCATTGTTACATTTCAAATCATCCTGGGGGTCAATCATAACATGGGTTGTCGACCAAAAAAGAATTTCAAAGGGGGACAGGTTAAGAGGGGACCTGGGAGTGGTTTCGATGCTGTACAATACAAGTGGCAAAGCTTCTGGCTACAACAATCCAGTTTCAGCCATCACTTTGCTCAACTTGTACTTAATAGTGCCGTTTACTCTTTCCACTTTTGCACTCACCTGTGGCTGGTACGGAGTATGCAGCTTACTATTAATTCCCATTAATTTGCACATTACCTGAAAGACTTCACCTGTAAAATGGGTACCCCTATCACTTTCAATTATCCTAGGGATACCATACCTGCACACAAATTCCTGCACAATTTTCTTTGCAGTAAACGTAGCGGTATTTGTGGCAGCGGGGAACGCTTCAACCCAATTTGAAAATACATCAATACAAACCAATACATACTTTAAATTTCTACAAGGTGGCAATTGTATGAAATCAATTTGTATTATCTGAAAAGGGCTATCCGTTGGCGGAATATGGGATGGTTCTGTTGGTATCGCCTTTCCAATGTTCTTCCTCAAGCAGGTGAGGCATGTCATTGCCCTCTTACCTGCATGGGAAGAAAATCCTGGTGCGCACCAGTAGGCTCTTACCAACTTGCACATACCTTCTTTACCTAGATGAGTCAGCCCATGTGCCGCCTCTGCTAGACTCGGAAGGTATGCTCTGGGTGCCACTGGCTTACCCTGTCCATCTGTCCAGAGTCCTGAGGACTCCTGGCCATATCCTTTTGACCTCCAGACTGCCTTTTCCTGTGGAGAACACAAATTTTGCATTTCACTCAATTTCTGTGTGTTGACGGTATTGAATACCATCAGTTGTGTGATGTCTGTCTGTATGGGGGTACTGGCTGCTGATTTAGCAGCTTCGTCTGCCCGGCTGTTACCAAGTGACACTGGGTCTTGACTGTACATGTGGGCTTTACACTTGATAACAGCCACTCTGTCAGGTTCCTGTATCGCTGCTAAAAGTCTTTTGATGTGGGTTGCATGTGCCACGGGTGTGCCAGCTGCCATCATGAAATTTCTGAGGCGCCATAGGGCCCCGAAATCATGCACTACTCCAAAGGCATACCTAGAATCCGTGTAGATATTGGCTGACTTACCTTTAGCCAATTCACATGCTCTGGTTAGGGCAACCAGCTCAGCAACTTGTGCTGAGTGAGGTGGGCCCAGGGGTTCCGCTTCTATGGTACCTTTGTCATCTACGACTGCGTATCCAGTATACAGGTCTCCCGAGTCCGTCTGTCTGTGGCAACTACTGTCAGTGTAGAAAGTAAAATCTACACCTTCCAGTGGGTTGTCACTGATGTCGGGCCTTGCAGTGAAATTTCGGGTCAAATATTCCATACAATCATGTGTGTTAGTGTCTGTACTAAATCCTCCTTCGCCATCATTCTCATCCCCCACCCTTTGTGCCTGTCCAGGCACACCTGGGAGATACATTGCAGTATTTAGTGCGCTGCATCTCCTTATGGTGATGTTTACAGGGGCCATTAGTGCTAATTCCCACCTTGTAAATCGTGCAGATGAGACGTGTCTGGTTTGGGCAGAATTCAGTAAGGCTAACACTGCATGAGGTGTATGGATGGTCAGGTTGTGTCCTAGCACTACATCTTTGCTTTTACTCACTAGCAATGCTATCGTGGCACCGCTTCGCAAGCATGTGGGGAGGGATCGTGCTACCGTGTCTAGCTGAGCACTGTAGTAGTCTACCGGCCTGCTGGCATCACCATGCTTCTGGGTTAAAACACCTGCCGCACATCCAGCATTCTCCGTACCGTACAGTTCAAAGGGTTTCCCATAATCTGGCATACCTAATTCTGGTGCCTGCGTTAGGCACTGTTTAAGTCTCTCAAATGCCAGTTCGGACTCATCTGTGTGCGAAATCCGATCTGGTTTGTTTGATGAGACCATCTCTTGCAAAGGTAAGGCTAGTATGGAAATCCAGTTACGACAGTACCCACACATTCCTAGGAAAGTGCAAATCTGTTGCTGAGTCTGTGGCAGGGTCATGTCGCGAATCGCCTGTACTCTATCAGCGGTGAGGTGTCTCAGTCCTTGTGTCAAACAATGTCCCAAATATTTTACCTTGGTCTGGCATAATTGCAACTTATCCTTTGAAACCTTGTGTCCCGTATCAGAAAGATGAAACAGAAGCTGTTTCGTGTCTCTCAAGGACGATTCGAGTGAATCAGAACACAGCAGTAAGTCGTCTACATACTGTATTAATACTGATCCGCTCTCAGGTTGAAAGGATTGTAAACAATCATGCAAAGCCTGTGAGAAAATACTTGGGCTGTCAATGAAACCTTGTGGTAAGCGAGTCCAGGTGTACTGTACTCCTCTGTATGTGAATGCAAACAAATATTGGCTGTCAGGGTGCAGAGGTACAGAGAAGAAGGCGGAGCAGAGGTCAATCACAGTGAAAAATTTCGCAGTAGGAGGCATTTGCATAAGGATGACAGCTGGATTTGGCACTACGGGGAATTGTCTCTCAACTATTTTGTTGATCCCCCTTAGATCCTGCACTAGCCTGTAACCCCCCCCCCCCTCCGCTCTTTTTCACAGGGAAGATGGGACTATTAGCAGTGCTGGACGTCCTAACCAGAATGCCCTGTTGTAGCAAGCGCTCTATGACTTGGTACACTCCTAACTCCACCTCTGGCTTCAGAGGATGTTGTGGGATTTTTGGAGCTATCCTACCATCTTTTACTTGAACTACTACAGGAGCTACATTTGCCATTAATCCAGTGTCTTGTCCATCCTTGGTCCAAAGTGACTCCGGTATCTGGGAAATCATTTCCTCTACCTTGGACGGACACCTATCTGTAACAGCAGTGTGTGACATTAACCTTTGTGGGGAGTCTAGCATATCCTGCACTTCCTGAGCGTGATTCTTGGGTATATCTAAGAACACACCTCCAGGAGTACAATATATGACACACCCCATTTTGCACAGTAAATCTCTCCCAAGTAGATTAGTCGGAGCCGATGCAGCTAGCAAAAAGGAGTGCTTGGTCTGCAAAGGCCCTATCATTATCTCTGCTGGTTTTCTTAAAGGGTAGTGTTGTACTACACCCGGTACTCCCATGGCTGGAATTGTTTTACCAGTGGTCTTCATACCCACCATCAAATTTATCACTGACTTGGCCGCCCCCGTATCTACAAGGAAAGGTAGAGATCTACCAGCTACATCAATTATGACCTCGGGTTCACTTCCAAGGCTCGCAATTAATTTCACTGGCTGCAGACTACAGGTGTGGCCCCACCCCTATTGTATGTGGTGACCTCCCCGCAGCGCGCTGGCAGCTACAACATATGAAGGGGGTAACTGGGAATTGTCAGAGACTTGCCAGTCTCTTCTTGGTGGGTACCTTCTTGTTTCCCCTGCATGTGGCTCATAACTCCGTCTCTGCGGTCCCTGATACCAATTACGTGTGTCCTGTCATTGTCTAGGGGGTTGATATACCTTATGTGTGTCTTTAAACATACATCGTGCAATATGTCCCTCTCTCTGACAGTTGTAACATGTTATTACATTTGACTTACCCACAGGGGTCTGGGGCTTTGGCTGAGGTGGCTTTGTTGTAAGGGCTTGTATACTTACTGCCATCAGCTTATCACCCTGTGACTCCCTGTGTCTCATGATGTTCCGATCATGTTCAATAGCGGTCTCTCTCAAAGCAGCCACCGACAGAGTGGTCTGTACCCTTGTTCTCAACACTTCCTTTTAACCATCCATTAACACAGAAACTGCTACTTCCCTATGATGCACATTTGTCTTAATGTCTTCTATTCCAGTGTACCTAGCCATTTCCTGCAGTGCCCGATGGACATAATCAGGAGCAGTTTCACCTTCTTTTTGTCTTATGGAGAAGATTTTGTTCTACTTGACAACAGCTGGGAAATATACTCATAACTGCAGGTTGATCCGTTTTACATTGTCCTGATTGTACTCATCAGTGAGAGGTACCTCTTCATTTAACTTACAATCAGCGATGAATTTCGCAGAGTCGATATTGGAGGGCAAACATGCCCTCAGCAATATCCGCCAATCTTTATTATTGGGTTCTGTGGAGTTACCTAGTTCTCTAATGAACCTTTGGCTGGCAACTTGTTATGCACACCAGTGCCTGCAGGAATGTACTGGTGTCTGAACGGAGAGGGATGCAAAACAAATGAACTCACAGACAGACTGGGGAATATGACATTACGTACACAGAAGGTGATAGGGTAACAAAATAAACACAAAGTGAACAGAGAAGCCCAAAGGCTAAGAAACTGGGTGTCTCCCTAGTATTAGGAATGCTCAGATGGAAAGAAGCGAGATGTTGTGATTTAATACATAGAGAACCCGAAATGCTGTTGCTAAGGGCAACAGCAAAACCCTAAAGGGTTACCAACGGGTGTGGCAGTAAAACTCCTTGGACAGAGATGGAATAATAGACACAAGGAGAGTCTCCACAATCCTAGTCCTCACTTGCAGTGCACTGGTTCAGCTTACTGCCACTAAACTGACACCTGAACACCTTGCACAGTGAGAAAGGATTTTGGCAGGCAAGTCTGAGAATACAGCCGCAAACTTGCTAGGTTCACAGAGTAGCAAAAGAACCCCAGCAGGTTAAAAGACTGACTCCAGTCTTACTGCTAGGTCTGGATTGGCAGAGTGTAGTACCAAATCCCAACGCCTATTTGCAGTAAGCAACAAACAAATACAAAGTTACACAGTACTAGCTAACTTTCAGGAACTGACTATCCAACAAAGATTCAGCAGCATCTGCCTAACCTGAGAAGAGGGTTTATATAGCAGGTGCTGTCCACGCCCCACTCATACCTCACGGACTGTGAGCACAAAAACCAGCACCGGATCCCCTGCCGTGCACAAAGCCTGTAACCACTGCACAGCAAAAGACCCGAACCGGAGTATCAGCTGCGCTCAGGTTACTCCGCTAGCACTTGTCTCCCGGTTGCCATGACGACGTGGCAGCACAGGGCAGGAGACCCTAACAGTACCCCCCCTCTGACGAGGGGTCAAAGAACCCCTACCACCGGGTTTATTGGGGAACTGCGAGAAGAAAGAGCGTATCAGTCTGGGGGCATGAAGATCACAACTGCACACCCACGACCGCTCCTCCGGGCCATACCCCTTCCAGTGCACCAAAAATGACAGCCGACCCCGAACCATCTTGGAGTCAAGAACCCTTTCAACCACAAACTCCCTCTGGCCTCGTATCAGAAGAGGAGAAGGTCTTCCACTGGAAGGATTACTAATCGCCCGTTTTAAAAGGGAACAATGAAATGTTTTATTGATACCCAAAGAACGGGGCAGATCTAACTGAAATGCCACCGGATTGATAACCCTAGTGATCTTATAAGGGCCGATGAACCGGGGGCCTAACTTATGAGATGGCTGTCTCAACTTCAAATTCTTGGTAGACAACCAGACGAAGTCTCCTAATTTGAAGCTGCAGGGTCTTTTCCGCTTATCAAAAACCCTTTTGGTCACTAATGACACAGACACAAGGGCTTTCTTCACTTTCCTCCAAATACCTCTAAGGACCGAAACCACAGAGGAACCACCAGGCGTGGATTCCAGGGGGTCAAAAGAATTGGCCTTAGGATGATGCCCATACACACAAAGGAAGGGAGAGATCCCTGTAGCAGGGTGAGCCGCGTTGTTATAGGCAAACTCCGCCATGGACAGATGAGCAACCCAGTCAGTCTGACACTTGGAGACATAACACCTGAGGAACTGCTCCAAGGACTGGTTCACCCTTTCAGTCTGCCCATTAGACTGCGGTTGGTAGCCTGACGACAAGCTGACAGAAATCTGGAAATCGGAACAAAGTGCCCTCCAGAATTTGGCCACAAACTGGGATCCGCGGTCAGAGACCACATCAAGTGGCAACCCGTGGAGGCGCACAACATGCAGCATAAATAGTTCAGACAGGCGTCTGGCCGATGGCAGCCCAACCAGTGGAACGAAGTGCGCCATCTTCGAAAACCTGTCAACGACAACCCAGATGGCTGTCATCCCCGAGGATTTGGGCAAGTCCACCACAAAATCCATTGAAATGTGGGTCCATGGTTTAGATGGAATAGAGAGTGGATGTAATGGGCCAACAGGAACCCCTCTAGGAGTCTTATTTCGGGCACAGATGTCACATGCCTGAACCCACTGATCCACATCCTTAACCACCGAGAGCCACCACACCGCCCTAGATTGCAACTCCCGAGTTCTGGCAATACCCGGGTGACCTGCCGACTTCTTGGCATGGACTTCTAGGAACACTCGCTGTCTTAACCTAGGAGGCACAAACAAAAGACCTACCGGAAGGTCTGGAGGAGCCTGCTCCTGTGCTCTAAGGACTAATGACAAGAGGTCCTGGGTAATGCCCACTTTAATACATGATGGGGACACAATGGGCAATGGCTCCTCGGTGGTCTCCTGGATTGGAGCAAAACTCCGCGAGAGCGCATCAGCCTTGATGTTTTTTGACCCAGGGCGATATGTTATCAAAAAATTAAAGCGAGCAAAAAACAAAGCCCATCGTGCCTGCCTGGCATTGAGGCGCTTCGCTGACTCTAAATATGCCAAATTCTTATGGTCGGTGAGAATTGAGACCACAAACTTAGCCCCCTCAAGCCAGTGTCTCCACTCCTCGAGTGCATCCTTAATAGCCAACAATTCCCGGTTACCCACGTCATAATTCATCTCGGCAGGTGAAAATTTATGGGAAAAGTAAGCACAGGGATGAAGGCGATTATCAGACACTCCCATCTGAGAGAGCACTGCCCCAATACCCATCTCAGAGGCATCCACCTCCACCACAAAAGGACGCTCTGGATCTGGGTGTCGCAGCACCTTGGCGAGACAAATGCCCTTTTGAGACGGGCAAAAGCCGCTTTGGCCTCACAAGACCAGTGAGCAACATCCGCCCCTTTCTTAGTGAGTGCCACCAAGGGCGCCACTATAGACGAAAATCCAGCGATAAATCGTCTATAAAATTTCGCAAAGCCCAGGAAACGCTGAAGAGCCTTCAAACTAGTGGGCTGCACCCAATCCAGGACTGCCTGTACCTTGGAACCCTCCATTTGGAAACCTTCTGGGGAGATAATATATCCTAGAAATGCGATTTGCTGAACTTCAAATTCGCACTTCTCCAGCTTCGCCCCAAGCCGGTGGTCTCTGAGTTTCTGGAGGACTAAGCGTACATGCTTCCGATGTTCCTCCAGGGAATGGGAGAAGATTAGGATGTCATCTAAGTATACAACTAAGAATCTATCCAAACATTCCCTGAGCACATCGTTCATGAAGTCCTGGAAGACTGCCGGGGCATTACAGAGCCCAAAAGGCATCACCAAATATTCATAATGCCCTGAGTGGGTATTAAAGGCAGTCTTCCATTCATCCCCCTCTCTTATTCGGATTAGATTGTACGCACCGCGTAGGTCAATCTTAGAAAAAATGGTGGCAGTACGAAGCTGGTCAAACAAAACCGAAATGAGAGGCAGTGGGTATGAGTTTTTAATCGTGATACGGTTCAATTCCCTGAAGGGTCGCAACGAACCGTCCTTTTTACCCACGAAGAAGAACCCCGACCCAACTGCAGGGTCGCAACGAACCGTCCTTTTTACCCACGAAGAAGAACCCCGACCCAACTGGAGACTGTGAAGGTCTGATAAATCCCTTAGCCAAGTTCTCCTGAATGTACTCTGCCATAGCCTGAGTCTCAGGACGTGACAGGGAGTACAACCTGCTCTTGGGAAGCTTAGCATTCGGCAACAAATCAATGGCACAGTCATAGGGGCGATGGGGAGGTAGTACCTCTGCAATTTTTTTGGAGAACACGTCCGCAAAATCTGCATAACATCCTGGCAATCCTGGCAAACTTAGCTGCGAAAGCCTGACTGGAAGGCTCAAGCAACTCCTGAAACAATCAGTACCCCAACTAAGAATCTCCCCAGAGACCCAGTCAAATTGAGGATTGTGGGCCCTTAACCAGGGTATCCCCTACACCAATGGGGCAAAAGTACAGACAGTCACATAAAAGGACAATTTTTCAGAGTGTGTGGCTCCAATAAACAAAGAAATCTGGCTAGTGCAAGAGGTAATTTTACCCTGGGATAATGGTTCCCCGTTTAACCCACAAATCTCAATTTCCGATGCCAAGGGTACTAAGGGAACAGAGTGTTTCAGGGTGAATTGGCGGTCCATAAAAACCCCGTCGGCCCCACTGTCCACAAAGGCCTCAGTCTTGACAGTTTGACCGAGGATCTTCAAGGTCACCGGAATGATAAAAGTCTTCTTGGGAAATTCTGACTTCTGGCCTGACAGGATATTTCCCATCACCCTCAGGCCCTGAAGATTTCCGGCTTTTCTGGGCATGATACTACCACATGACCTTTATTCCCACAGTACAAACACAACCCCTGCTGTCTCCTCCGCGTCTTCTCACGCGAGGAGAGGCGGGTAGCCCCAATCTGCATAGGCTCCTCGGAAAATTCCTCAGAGTCTGAGGTTCCCTTGGGAAAGAAGGAAACCTCGGTCTCCCTTTCAAGCCTACGCTCTCTCAGCCGTCTATCCACCCGGATGGATAACTGCATGAGCTGATCCAAGCTATCAGGCAAGGGATATTGTACCAGTTGGTCTTTTATCTGGTTAGAAAGACCTCTTCGGTACTGGTGTCTCAGGGCTGGGTCATTCCACTGGGTATCATGGGCCAACCTCCGAAACTCCATACAATAAACCTCAACTGGCCTTTGCCCTTGCTTAAGGATCGAAATCTAAGCCTCGGCTGAGGCCGTCTTGTCAGGGTCATCATACAACATGCCCAGTGCCGTAAAAAAAGCATCAACACTTTTAAGCGACGGACAGTCAGGCTGCAACCCATATGCCCAGACCTGTGGGTCTCCTTGTAGCAAGGAAATCACTATGCCCACCCGCTGAATTTCCGACCCAGAAGACTGAAGCCTAAGCTGGAAATATAGCTTGCAGCTCTCCTTGAAACAAAAGAACTGCGAGCGATCTCCAGAAAAACGATCCGGGAGATTTACTTTCGGCTCCTTAACCCCTGAAGGTGCTGCTGCTGCGGGAGCTCCGCCAGCGGCCTGGGAGGTGTGCATTTTAATGGACAAATCATTAAATTGTCGAGTCAGGACCTGCACCTGATCGACCACCTGTTGCAAAGTATTTTGAGGGGTATGCTCAATATTCCCACAAAATTTCAACAGGAGTATTGGGCTGTTGAATATGTTATGCACACCAGTGCCTGCAGGAATGTACTGGTGTCTGAACGGAGAGGGATGCAAAACAAATGAACTCACAGACAGACTGGGGAATATGACATTACGTACACAGAAGGTGATAGGGTAACAAAATAAACACAAAGTGAACAGAGAAGCCCAAAGGCTAAGAAACTGGGTGTCTCCCTAGTATTAGGAATGCTCAGATGGAAAGAAGCGAGATGTTGTGATTTAATACGTAGAGAACCCGAAATGCTGTTGCTAAGGGCAACAGCAAAACCCTAAAGGGTTACCAACAGGTGTGGCAGTAAAACTCCTTGGTCAGAGATGGAATAATAGACACAAGGAGAGTCTCCACAATCCTAGTCCTCACTTGCAGTGCACTGGTTCAGCTTACTGCCACTAAACTGACACCTGAACACCTTGCACAGTGAGAAAGGATTTTGGCAGGCAAGTCTGAGAATACAGCCGCAAACTTGCTAGGTTCACAGAGTAGCAAAAGAACCCCAGCAGGTTAAACGACTGACTCCAGTCTTACTGCTAGGTCTGGATTGGCAGAGTGTAGTACCAAATCCCAACGCCTATTTGCAGTAAGCAACAAACAAATACAAAGTTACACAGTACTAGCTAACTTTCAGAAACTGACTAACCAACAAAGATTCAGCAGCATCTGCCTAACCTGAGAAGAGGGTTTATATAGCAGGTGCTGTCGACGCCCCACTCAGACCTCACAGACTGTGAGCACAAAAACCAGCACCGGATCCCCTGCCGTGCACAGAGCCTGTAACCACTGCACAGCAAAAGACACGAACCGGAGTATCAGCTGCGCTCAGGTTACTCCGCTAGCACTTGTCTCCCGGTTGCCATGACGACGTGGCAGCACAGGGCAGGAGACCCTAACACAACTAGATCTTTCCTAGGATCAGGAAATTCTGACATAATTGTCCTTAATTCTGTCCGAGACCAGGGGCAATGCATTGCAATGTTCCTGACGGGAGTGACTCCCGAAGCGTCAGTTTTTCCATTTGGGACTGCAATTACCCTGTGTCACGATCCGGGTATCTGGACGCCATTACCTGCCGTTTAGGTGTCTTCTGAGACTGGCCCAGCGTTCCAAGTCCGGATCTCATCTGTGTCGGCACTCTGCACATCCCTCCTGTCATTCTGAGACACTATCACAGCGGCGACATGTTTGAGTCCAACATGGCGTCTCCAGTCCTCCGCGGCCTCCGCCGCCGTTCCTGTGTTATTGCTGCAGGTTCTCAGTATAGTGTATCATGCCTGCCGCGGCCTCTGCTGCCCTCCAAGTGTCTCAGCATATAACAGTCATCTGGCGTCTCCTGTCCTCCGCGGCCGGCGCCGCCATTATCACTATGTTTGCACATTTCATTTCAAACTAGTTTTCCCTCCAGGTTCCAGCATGGGCGCAGCCATGTTGGATTTGATCACATGCTCCAATTCCTCCAATCCACCGTCTCTGGAATCTGCATAATTGCCTAGCCAATGCCTGCATAGCAGCAGGTATAAGTATCCTGTGTCTAGGCCAGATAGATGTCAGTGCTTTGAATGTCATACCTTGTTCCAGTCTCTCTCTCCTGTGGTTTGTTTCTCCAGGTTCCAGTTCCTGTCTCCAGCATCCACAAAGAGACCCGCACCTGCTTTCCATCTTGCGGTGCAGCCTGACTCTACAGTCTTCCGTGGCTGTCCAAGTTTCCAGCTATTTACAATCTGTTTCCAGCAGCCAGCTTTCAACAGATTTCAGCTTCTACTAAACACCGGTGCGGATCCAGCGGATTCTATCTTACCAGCAGTATCCACTACCACCGGTAATAATTTATCAGCTATTCAGTTTCTACGCTCCCTAGCATCTCACATCATTCACTCTGTGTTTTATCACCTGGCTGGTTCCATCCAGCATCCACTCCGTGACTTTAGTACCTGGCTGATTCCATTCAGCATCCACCCTGTGTTTCATCACCTGGCTGATTCCACTCCGTGTCTTACCACCTGGCTGGTTCCATCCAGCTGATACAGCAGCATACTCAAGTTACAGATTCACCTGTTACAACTACTGGCATGTTCCTCGGCTATCTCCACTACTACAACCAGGCCTGGTAAGGTGATTCCATCAAAGGACTTTTACATCTGTTCTATACCTACCAGTGCTCTGAGATACCTCCTATGGTTATGTGATCCAGGAACTGTGTTATTTGCCACTGTCTTTGATTTACTTTGAATGCTGCTTGTCATTTCACGGAGTCTGTAAAATAAACTTTTATTTTGAATTTTAAACTGGTTGTCATGGTCACACCTTCGGGTAATCAATCTGCACTTACATGTCCAGGGGTCTGATTAAACCTCCCAGGTTTAACTTCATCTCAGCCCCTACAACTGAGGCTTCCTCCCGTCAGCCTAAACCCTCAGTTGTGACAGTAAGCACTGACCATATGAATCCAGCCGGAGACCAGGATCAAGTGGCTAGACCTATGCAAGAACTGGCAGCCAGACTCGAACATCAGGAGGCTGCACAAGGTCACACCGTCCGCTGTCTCCAGGATTTCTCTACTCGGCTGGATGGGATTCATACGACCCTCCGTGGACCTGGCACGTCTGGTGCGTCCACCACAGTGACTCCAGCTGTAACCCCACCCACCTTACCCATTTCCATACCACGTCTTCATCTTCCAACGCCAGCCAAATTTGACGGATCTCCAAAGTTCTGCAGGAGATTTCTCAACCAATGCGAAATCCATTTTGAGCTTCAACCTGGCAACTTCCCCAGTGACCGTACCAAAGTTGCTTATATTATTTCTCTTTTCAGTGGCTCAGCCCTTGATTGGGCATCACCGTTATGGGAGAAATCTGATCCCCTGCTGTCCTCCTATACTGACTTTGTAGCATCATTCAGACGCATCTTCGACGAGCCAGGCCGGGTATCCTCTGCTTCATCTGAGATTCTCCGTCTACGCCAGGGAACACGTACTGTGGGACAGTATCTTATACAGTTCAAAATCCTGGCATCTGAACTGGCCTGGAACGACGAGGCCCTGTATGCTGCATTCTGGCATGGCCTGTCAGAACGCATTAAAGATGAGTTAGCTACCAGAGACTTGCCTTCTAAGTTGGATGAGCTAATTTCACTATGCACGAAGGTTGATCAACGGTTCAGAGAGAGAGCAACCGAGCGAGGAAGATCATCCGTTCCTAAATCTTCTGCTCCTCCTCCTCGTCAACCATCTCCATCCAAGGATGAGCCTATGCAAATTGGTCGTTCCCGTCTATCTCCCGCTGAGCGCCGAAGACGCCTCTCCGAGTCTCTATGTCTCTACTGTGCAGCTCCGTCGCACACTATCAATGCCTGTCCCAAACGTTCGGGAAAACTCCAGACCCTAGCTCGCCAAGGAGAGGGCCGGCTAGGAGTAATGATCTCCTCTCCATCTCCTCATGATTGTAACCTCCCAGTGTCGCTCCAAATTGCTCAACGTTACAGGAACGTCATTGCCCTCCTTGATTCCGGAGCAGCTGGGAATTTCATAACCGAAGCTTATGTTAAACGGTGGTCCCTACCCACCGAGAGACTGTCCTCGTCCATCTCTTTGACTGCCGTGGAAGGCAGCAAGATTTTTGACGCAGTCATTTCCTTAAGGACTCTTCCAGTTCGTCTGAGAGTGGGAGTTCTTCATTCTGAGTATATTTCTTTTCTAGTGATTCCAAGAGCCACACATCCAGTGGTTTTAGGCCTTCCATGGCTCCGTCTCCACAACCCATGGATTGACTGGTCGACTACGCAAATACTGGCATGGGGTCCCTCCTGTGCTGAGACTTGTTTAGCCAAAGTTCTTCCTGTTTGTTCTTCCTTCCCCAGGTCATCTGATGTTCCACCTCCTCCATATCAAGACTTCACAAACGTGTTCAGTAAAGCCTCTGCTGATATCCTTCCTCCTCATAGAGAATAGGACTGCCCAATCGACCTCATTCCAGGGAAGGTTCCACCGCGAGGCCGAACTTATCCATTGTCTCTGCCTGAGACACACTCCATGGAAGAGTACATCAAAGAGAACCTGGCGAAGGGTTTCATCCGACCATCTTCTTCTCCAGCCGGCACAGGCTTCTTCTTCGTTAAGAAGAAAGACGGTGGTCTGCGTCCGTGCATCAACTGCAGAGGTCTGAACGACATTACCGTCAAGAACCGATACCCTTTACCCCTGATTACAGAGCTCTTTGATAGAGTTAGTGGTGCAACCATTTTCACAAAGCTGGACTTGAGGGGTGCCTACAATCTCATCCGAATCCGTGAGGGTGACGAGTGGAAGACCGCCTTTAACACCCGTGACGGACATTATGAGTACCTCGTCATGCCCTTCGGATTGAGCAACGCTCCAGCAGTCTTCCAGCACTTCGTGAATGAGATCTTCAGGGACATCTTATACCGCCATGTCGTGGTTTATCTAGATGACATCCTCATCTTTGCTAATAATCTAGAAGATCATCGTTTCTGGGTAAAGGAGGTTCTTTCCCGTCTCCGTGTCAATCACCTCTATTGTAAATTGGAGAAGTGTGTGTTTGAAGTTAAAACCATTCCGTTTCTAGGTTACATTGTGTCCGGTTCCGGACTAGAGATGGATCCTGAGAAACTCCAAGCAATCCAGAATTGGCCTATACCCTTAACCCTCAAAGGGGTCCAGAGGTTCTTAGGGTTCGCCAATTATTATAGAAAGTTTATACGAGACTTTTCCACCATTGTGGCGCCTATCACTGCATTAACCAAGAAAGCTGCTAATCCGTCCAAGTGGTCCGAGGAAGCTACGCAGGCCCTTCACCTTCTGAAGCAACGGTTCATCTCTGCACCAGTTCTGAAACAGCCCGACACCGACTCTCCTTTTATCTTAGAGGTAGATGCCTCCTCCGTTGGAGTAGGAGCGGTGTTATCCCAGAGGGCCAAAGATGGACATCTACATCCTTGCAGTTTCTTCTCCCGGAAGTTCTCCCCAGCTGAGCGCAACTATGCCATTGGCGATCAGGAGTTGCTAGCCATCAAACTCGCTCTGGAGGAGTGGAGATACCTGTTGGAGGGAGCTTCTCATTCAATCACCATACTTACCGACCACAAAAATCTTTTATATCTCAAAGGCGCACAATGTCTGAACCCTCGTCAGGCCAGATGGGCACTTTTCTTCTCTAGGTTTGACTTTAAACTCCAGTTCTGTCCGGGTTCTCAGAATCGTAAGGCCGATGCCCTTTCCCGCTCATGGGAGCAAGAAAATGAGTCCGAGTCTGCAGACAAGCATCCTATTATTAATCCGTTGGCATTCTCCACGGTAGGGATGGACTCTACGCCCCCACCAGGGAAAAGTTTTGTTAAGCCAGTTCTAAGGAAGAGGCTCATGCATTGGGCCCATGCTTCCCGTTTTGCTGGACATACAGGCATTCAGAAAACCCTTGAATTTATTTCTAGGTCCTACTGGTGGCCAACTCTGACGAAGGACGTTATGGAATTTATTGCCTCCTGCCCAAAGTGTGCCCAACACAAGGTCTCCCGCCAGTCGCCTGCGGGGCAACTGGTTCCATTATCTGTTCCCCGTCGACCATGGACTCATTTGTCGATGGACTTTGTTACCGATCTACCTATCTGCAACAAGTTTAATACCATCTGGGTGGTAGTTGACCGGTTCACCAAGATGGCACATTTCATCCCTCTCACCAGTATTCCGTCAGCTTCCAAGTTGGCTCAAGTGTTTATACAAGAGATCTTCCGACTTCACGGTCTTCCTGAAGAGATCATCTCGGATCGTGGAGTACAATTTGTAGCCAAATTTTGGCGAAGTTTGTGTCAAGCCCTCCAAGTCAAGTTAAAGTTTTCCACAGCTTACCATCCTCAGACCAATGGTCAAACCGAGAGGGTGAATCAGGACTTGGACGCCTTCCTCCGTATATATGTGTCTTCCTCTCAAGATGACTGGGTTCAACTCCTTCCTTGGGCCGAGTTCAGCCACAACAATCAATACCATTCCTCATCTTCTTCGACACCATTCTTCATCAATTATGGATTCCACCCTAAAGTCCCAGAATTTCAACCGCTTCCCGCAACTTCTGTTCCAGCAGTGGATGTCACCTTGCGTCAGTTTTCAAATAACTGGAAGAACGTCCGCGCAGCCCTGCTTAAAGCCTCATCCAGGTATAAGAAGTTTGCCGATAGGAAGCGTAGAGCGGTTCCTGCTCTCAAAGTGGGTGATCGTGTGTGGTTGTCCACAAAGAATTTGAGGTTGAGAGTTCCCAGCATGAAATTTGCACCTCGCTACATCGGTCCCTTCAAGATTGAACAAGTCATCAATCCTGTTGCCTACAGATTACAGTTACCACCCTTCTTGAAAATACCCAGGACATTTCATGTTTCCTTGTTGAAACCGCTGATCCTGAATCGGTTTCATTCCGCACTTCCTCCAGCTCCCAAAGTTCAGACTCAACGGGGAGTCGAGTACGAGGTGGCCAAGATTTTGGACTCACGTTTCCGTTACGGTCAGTTACAGTATCTCATTGACTGGAAGGGCTATGGTCCTGAAGAACGCTCTTGGACCAATGCCTCAGACGTCCATGCTCCTGCCTTGGTCCGAAATTTCCACTCAAAGTTTCCTTTAAAGCCTAAGAAGTGTCCTGGGGCCACTCCTAAAGGGGGGGGTGCTGTCACGATCCGGGTATCTGGACGCCATTACCTGCCGTTTAGGTGTCTTCTGAGACTGGCCCAGCGTTCCAAGTCCGGATCTCATCTGTGTCGGCACTCTGCACATCCCTCCTGTCATTCTGAGACACTATCACAGCGGCGACATGTTTGAATCCAACATGGCGTCTCCCGTCCTCCGCGGCCTCCGCCGCCGTTCCTGTGTTATTGCTGCAGGTTCTCAGTATAGTGTATCATGCCGGCCGCGGCCTCTGCTGCCCTCCAAGTGTCTCAGCATATAACAGTCATCTGGCGTCTCCTGTCCTCCGCGGCCGGCGCCGCCATTATCACTATGTTTGCACATTTCATTTCAAACTAGTTTTCCCTCCAGGTTCCAGCATGGGCGCAGCCATGTTGGATTTGATCACATGCTCCAATTCCTCCAATCCACCGTCTCTGGAATCTGCATAATTGCCTAGCCAATGCCTGCATAGCAGCAGGTATAAGTATCCTGTGTCTAGGCCAGATAGATGTCAGTGCTTTGAATGTCATACCTTGTTCCAGTCTCTCTCTCCTGTGGTTTGTTTCTCCAGGTTCCAGTTCCTGTCTCCAGCATCCACAAAGAGACCCGCACCTGCTTTCCATCTTGCGGTGCAGCCTGACTCTACAGTCTTCCGTGGCTGTCCAAGTTTCCAGCTATTTACAATCTGTTTCCAGCAGCAAGCTTTCAACAGATTTCAGCTTCTACTAAACACCGGTGCGGATCCAGCGGATTCTATCTTACCAGCAGTATCCACTACCACCGGTAATCATTTATCAGCTATTCAGTTTCTACGCTCCCTAGCATCTCACATCATTCACTCTGTGTTTTATCACCTGGCTGGTTCCATCCAGCATCCACTCCGTGACTTTAGTACCTGGCTGATTCCATTCAGCATTCACCCTGTGTTTCATCACCTGGCTGATTCCACTCAGCATCCACTCCGTGTCTTACCACCTGGCTGGTTCCATCCAGCTGATACAGCAGCATACTCAAGTTACAGATTCACCTGTTACAACTACTGTTCCTCGGCTATCTCCACTACTACAACCAGGCCTGGTAAGGTGATTCCATCAAAGGACTTTTACATCTGTTCTATACCTACCAGTGCTCTGAGATACCTCCTATGGTTATGTGATCCAGGAACTGTGTTATTTGCCACTGTCTTTGATTTACTTTGAATGCTGCTTGTCATTTCACGGAGTCTGTAAAATAAACTTTTATTTTGAATTTTAAACTGGTTGTCATGGTCACACCTTCGGGTAATCAATCTGCACTTACATGTCCAGGGGTCTGATTAAACCTCCCAGGTTTAACTTCATCTCAGCCCCTACAACTGAGGCTTCCTCCCATCAGCCTAAACCCTCAGTTGTGACAGTAAGCACTGACCATATGAATCCAGCCGGAGACCAGGATCAAGTGGCTAGACCTATGCAAGAACTGGCAGCCAGACTCGAACATCAGGAGGCTGCACAAGGTCACACCGTCCGCTGTCTCCAGGATCTCTCTACTCGGCTGGATGGGATTCATACGACCCTCCGTGGACCTGGCACGTCTGGTGCGTCCACCACAGTGACTCCAGCTGTAACCCCACCCACCTTACCCATTTCCATACCACGTCTTCATCTTCCAACGCCAGCAAAATTTGACGGATCTCCAAAGTTCTGCAGGAGATTTCTCAACCAATGCGAAATCCATTTTGAGCTTCAACCTGGCAACTTCCCCAGTGACCGTACCAAAGTTGCTTATATTATTTCTCTTTTCAGTGGCTCAGCCCTTGATTGGGCATCACCGTTATGGGAGAAATCTGATCCCCTGCTGTCCTCCTATACTGACTTTGTAGCATCATTCAGACGCATCTTCGACGAGCCAGGCCGGGTATCCTCTGCTTCATCTGAGATTCTCCGTCTACGCCAGGGAACACGTACTGTGGGACAGTATCTTATACAGTTCAAAATCCTGGCATCTGAACTGGCCTGGAACGACGAGGCCCTGTATGCTGCATTCTGGCAAGGCCTGTCAGAACGCATTAAAGATGAGTTAGCTACCAGAGACTTGCCTTCTAAGTTGGATGAGCTAATTTCACTATGCACGAAGGTTGATCTACGGTACAGAGAGAGAGCAACCGAGCGAGGAAGATCATCCGTTCCTAAATCTTCTGCTCCTCCTCCTCGTCAACCATCTCCATCCAAGGATGAGCCTATGCAAATTGGTCGTTCCCGTCTATCTCCCGCTGAGCGCCGAAGATGCCTCTCCGAGTCTCTATGTCTCTACTGTGTAGCTCCGTCGCACACTATCAATGCCTGTCCCAAACGTTCGGGAAAACTCCAGACCCTAGCTCGCCAAGGAGAGGGCCGGCTAGGAGTAATGATCTCCTCTCCATCTCCTCATGATTGTAACCTCCCAGTGTCGCTCCAAATTGCTCAACGTTACAGGAACGTCATTGCCCTCCTTGATTCCGGAGCAGCTGGGCATTTCATAACCGAAGCTTATGTTAAACGGTGGTCCCTACCCACCGAGAGACTGTCCTCGTCCATCTCTTTGACTGCCGTGGATGGCAGCAAGATTTTTGACGCAGTCATTTCCTTAAGGACTCTTCCAGTTCGTCTGAGAGTGGGAGTTCTTCATTCTGAGTATATTTCTTTTCTAGTGATTCCAAGAGCCACACATCCAGTGGTTTTAGGCCTTCCATGGCTCCGTCTCCACAACCCATCGATTGACTGGTCGACTACGCAAATACTGGCATGGGGTCCCTCCTGTGCTGAGACTTGTTTAGCCAAAGTTCTTCCAGTTTGTTCTTCCTTCCCCAGGTCATCTGATGTTCCACCTCCTCCATATCAAGACTTCACGGAAGTGTTAAGTAAAGCCTCTGCTGATATCCTTCCTCCTCATAGAGAATGGGACTGCCCAATCGACCTCATTCCAGGGAAGGTTACACCGCGAGGCCGAACTTATCCATTGTCTCTGCCTGAGACACACTCCATGGAAGAGTACATCAAAGAGAACCTGGCGAAGGGTTTCATCCGACCATCTTCTTCTCCAGCCGGCACAGGCTTCTTCTTCGTTAAGAAGAAAGACGGTGGTCTGCGTCCGTGCATCGACTGCAGAGGTCTGAACGACATTACCGTCAAGAACCGATACCCTTTACCCCTGATTACAGAGCTCTTTGATAGAGTTAGTGGTGCAACCATTTTCACAAAGCTGGACTTGAAGGGTGCCTACAATCTCATCCGAATCCGTGAGGGTGACGAGTGGAAGACCGCCTTTAACACCCGTGACGGACATTATGAGTACCTCGTCATGCCCTTCGGATTGAGCAACGCTCCAGCAGTCTTCCAGCACTTCGTGAATGAGATCTTCAGGGACATCTTATACCACCATGTCGTGGTTTATCTAGATGACATCCTCATCTTTGCTAATAATCTAGAAGATCATCGTTTCTGGGTAAAGGAGGTTCTTTCCCGTCTCCGTGTCAATCACCTCTATTGTAAATTGGAGAAGTGTGTGTTTGAAGTTAAAACCATTCCGTTTCTAGGTTACATTGTGTCCGGTTCCGGACTAGAGATGGATCCTGAGAAACTCCAAGCAATCCAGAATTGGCCTATACCCTTAACCCTCAAAGGGGTCCAGAGGTTCTTAGGGTTCGCCAATTATTATAGAAAGTTTATACGAGACTTTTCCACCATTGTGGCGCCTATCACTGCATTAACCAAGAAAGCTGCTAATCCGTCCAAGTGGTCCGAGGAAGCTACGCAGGCCTTTCACCTTCTGAAGCAACGGTTCATCTCTGCACCAGTTCTGAAACAGCCCGACACCGACTCTCCTTTTATCTTAGAGGTAGATGCCTCCTCCGTTGGAGTAGGAGCGGTGTTATCCCAGAGGGCCAAAGATGGACATCTACATCCTTGCAGTTTCTTCTCCCGGAAGTTCTCCCCAGCTGAGCGCAACTATGCCATTGGCGATCAGGAGTTGCTAGCCATCAAACTCGCTCTGGAGGAGTGGAGATACCTGTTGGAGGGAGCTTCTCATTCAATCACCATACTTACCGACCACAAAAATCTTTTATATCTCAAAGGCGCACAATGTCTGAACCCTCGTCAGGCCAGATGGGCACTTTTCTTCTCTAGGTTTGACTTTAAACTCCAGTTCTGTCCGGGTTCTCAGAATCGTAAGGCCGATGCCCTTTCCCGCTCATGGGAGCAAGAAAATGAGTCCGAGTCTGCAGACAAGCATCCTATTATTAATCCGTTGGCATTCTCCACGGTAGGGATGGACTCTACGCCCCCACCAGGGAAAAGTTTTGTTAAGCCAGTTCTAAGGAAGAGGCTCATGCATTGGGCCCATGCTTCCCGTTTTGCTGGACATACAGGCATTCAGAAAACCCTTGAATTTATTTCTAGGTCCTACTGGTGGCCAACTCTGAAGAAGGACGTTATGGAATTTATTGCCTCCTGCCCAAAGTGTGCCCAACACAAGGTCTCCCGCCAGTCGCCTGCGGGGCAACTGGTTCCATTATCTGTTCCCCGTCGACCATGGACTCATTTGTCGATGGACTTTGTTACCGATCTACCTATCTGCAACAAGTTTAATACCATCTGGGTGGTAGTTGACCGGTTCACCAAGATGGCACATTTCATCCCTCTCACCGGTATTCCGTCAGCTTCCAAGTTGGCTCAAGTGTTTATACAAGAGATCTTCCGACTTCACGGTCTTCCTGAAGAGATCATCTCGGATCGTGGAGTACAATTTGTAGCCAAATTTTGGCGAAGTTTGTGTCAAGCCCTCCAAGTCAAGTTAAAGTTTTCCACAGCTTACCATCCTCAGACCAATGGTCAAACCGAGAGGGTGAATCAGGACTTGGACGCCTTCCTCCGTATATATGTGTCTTCCTCTCAAGATGACTGGGTTCAACTCCTTCCTTGGGCCGAGTTCAGCCACAACAATCAATACCATTCCTCATCTTCTTCGACACCATTCTTCATCAATTATGGATTCCACCCTAAAGTCCCAGAATTTCAACCGCTTCCCGCAACTTCTGTTCCAGCAGTGGATGTCACCTTGCGTCAGTTTTCAAATAACTGGAAGAACGTCCGCGCAGCCCTGCTTAAAGCCTCATCCAGGTATAAGAAGTTTGCCGATAGGAAGCGTAGAGCGGTTCCTGCTCTCAAAGTGGGTGATCGTGTGTGGTTGTCCACGAAGAATTTGAGGTTGAGAGTTCCCAGCATGAAATTTGCACCTCGCTACATCGGTCCCTTCAAGATTGAACAAGTCATCAATCCTGTTGCCTACAGATTACAGTTACCACCCTTCTTGAAAATACCCAGGACATTTCATGTTTCCTTGTTGAAACCGCTGATCCTGAATCGGTTTCATTCCGCACTTCCTCCAGCTCCCAAAGTTCAGACTCAACGGGGAGTCGAGTACGAGGTGGCCAAGATTTTGGACTCACGTTTCCGTTACGGTCAGTTACAGTATCTCATTGACTGGAAGGGCTATGGTCCTGAAGAACGCTCTTGGACCAATGCCTCAGACGTCCATGCTCCTGCCTTGGTCCGAAATTTCCACTCAAAGTTTCCTTTAAAGCCTAAGAAGTGTCCTGGGGCCACTCCTAAAGGGGGGGGGGGGTGCTGTCACGATCCGGGTATCTGGACGCCATTACCTGCCGTTTAGGTGTCTTCTGAGACTGGCCCAGCGTTCCAAGTCCGGATCTCATCTGTGTCGGCACTCTGCACATCCCTCCTGTCATTCTGAGACACTATCACAGCGGCGCCATGTTTGAATCCAACATGGAGTCTCCCGTCCTCCGCCGCCGTTCCTGTGTTATTGCTGCAGGTTCTCAGTATAGTGTATCATGCCTGCCGCGGCCTCTGCTGCCCTCCAAGTGTCTCAGCATATAACAGTCATCTGGCGTCTCCTGTCCTCCGCGGCCGGCGCCGCCATTATCACTATGTTTGCACATTTCATTTCAAACTAGTTTTCCCTCCAGGTTCCAGCATGGGCGCAGCCATGTTGGATTTGATCACATGCTCCAATTCCTCCAATCCACCGTCTCTGGAATCTGCATAATTGCCTAGCCAATGCCTGCATAGCAGCAGGTATAAGTATCCTGTGTCTAGGCCAGATAGATGTCAGTGCTTTGAATGTCATACCTTGTTCCAGTCTCTCTCTCCTGTGGTTTGTTTCTCCAGGTTCCAGTTCCTGTCTCCAGCATCCACAAAGAGACCCGCACCTGCTTTCCATCTTGCGGTGCAGCCTGACTCTACAGTCTTCCGTGGCTGTCCAAGTTTACAGCTATTTACAATCTGTTTCCAGCAGCCAGCTTTCAACAGATTTCAGCTTCTACTAAACACCGGTGCGGATCCAGCGGATTCTATCTTACCAGCAGTATCCACTACCACCGGTAATCATTTATCAGCTATTCAGTTTCTACGCTCCCTAGCATCTCACATCATTCACTCTGTGTTTTATCACCTGGCTGGTTCCATCCAGCATCCACTCCGTGACTTTAGTACCTGGCTGATTCCATTCAGCATCCACCCTGTGTTTCTTCACCTGGCTGATTCCACTCAGCATCCACTTCGTGTCTTACCACCTGGCTGGTTCCATCCAGCTGATACAGCAGCATACTCAAGTTACAGATTCACCTGTTACAACTACTGGCATGTTCCTCGGCTATCTCCACTACTACAACCAGGCCTGGTAAGGTGATTCCATCAAAGGACTTTTACATCTGTTCTATACCTACCAGTGCTCTGAGATACCTCCTATGGTTATGTGATCCAGGAACTGTGTTATTTGCCACTGTCTTTGATTTACTTTGAATGCTGCTTGTCATTTCACGGAGTCTGTTAAATAAACTTTTATTTTGAATTTTAAACTGGTTGTCATGGTCACACCTTCGGGTAATCAATCTGCACTTACATGTCCAGGGGTCTGATTAAACCTCCCAGGTTTAACTTCATCTCAGCCCCTACAACTGAGGCTTCCTCCCATCAGCCTAAACCCTCAGTTGTGACACCCTGACAGGATTAAGTTCAATAACATCACTCTGGGTTGATTCTACAATATGTGGTGTAATTGTTTCTGCGTAGTGTACAGTGCCGTACTTACCTGCCGACACGACCTCACCTGTCCCTCCACTAGGGGCCTTTGCTACTCCTCTTACTGGTTGGGCCGTGCCCACTGTAGTCTCTCTTATGGTGGCTGCTAGAGAGAGTGCCGATATTGTGGTAGGCTCATCTTCCTGTTTGCAGTCCTGGGGTAAGTTTAAGATGGGATACAACTTGCACAGGTTAGTATTAGCATCAATACAGTTATCTACTTTACTCTTATCACTAATACATTTATTAAGTGCACTTTTATCATATACCAATATGCCATTCTCTGTAGCCACTTTCTCTCCTGTTATGTATGGTGGTGGTGGGGCGGTAGCTATCAGTTTCCTGATAGGATTGGAACCAGCTGCTTGAGCTAATCCCCGTTGTATCTCACCTTCCTGTTGCCATAACTGTAAATAATCATAATGTCTAATTTGTTGCTTCCCAGACTTTATTAGACATATCCTTCTCCTTAAATTTTGCAAAACCTCAGGATTAAAACTGCCCACCCTGGGAAACTTCTCCCCATCGTTCACAGTCATACGTTCCCACTCACTGCATAAAACCTCGGCGTGTGATCCATATTTTTCACACATTATATACCTTGCCGACCCTACTGGTCGCGGTATTATATCAACCTGAACCTTGGTTGATCGTCCCTTACTTCAGCAACTGGCCCCCATTCTTTGCAGGTATTGCCTTCTCAACGAATTCCTACAAAAACCACGTTCTCAGAGGTAAGGCGACGGTGAAAGTCCAACGAGTGCCTTCACCCACTCTCGCCCACGTCGACCAATACGCCCACACACTGCTTCAGCACTGGCGTACTCAACCCAGGGCCCCTGTGTAACCTCTATTTACTGGGGCGTGTGGGAGTATGCTACCCTCCCCAGTAAGTATCAGTTGCTGGAGAATTCCTGAGTGATCAGCAAACCTCCCTTAAAATAAAAAAACCCTACACAAATCACGTTAAAGTGTACAAATAGCGTTTATGATCCCGCAAAGCGTACGCAAATTGCGTAATGGGTATCAAGGTAACCAACTAATGCACACAGTTACATGCGGTACAGTCGCCCAGCGTATAAGTAACTATTACTTATCAGTTGTTTAGGCTGCGAAACCTTCAGCCGGAGCGTATTTTCAAAACGGGCCTATATGGGTACTGCGCCAACCCCCGGGGCTGCGCTCACTATCTCTGACCTTTCTTAAGTCAGGGTCTTCAGAATTTCGTGTAGGTACTTTTAACGGATTTCTGACTTGAGCAGACCTTCTGGTCTGCTGTAACACTAATGGCTCCTTTTACCTTATTCACTGTTAACGTCATGCCACCACGTGTTCCCTTCACGGGTGTCCTTCTACGAGATCTCGAATTCCGCGGTTCACACAAAAGAAAACTTTACTTGCATACACACGCTCTTTCACTTCATATATACTTTGATTTTTTTCTGTACAGAAAATTTCTTTCATTCAAGTAACACAGGCTAATCCCAGAGGAGATGCAACGAGAGAAGGATCTTTTTAAACTAAATTTAGGAAACTGAAAAAATCTGTGCTCTTATCTCGTGGCTTCCGTATCGCCTACTAAAACAATGCTATTGTGTGATTTGTATCTAGTGGGCGTATCTGTACGCGCGTTGCGTAATATACGCTATGTGTGTAGGCCTTTGCGTTGCGTACGCTCTCGCACGTTGCCCGAGACACGTGTACACAGGGTGGATACGTCCGCAGTAACACAAATTACACGCTTCTATAAATGCAAATGATATTTAACTATAATCGTTTACCAAGCACCACACAGTATCTCCTGTACAACCTTTATAACTGGGCCAGGCTGCGTGCGTGTTTTACCATTACTCCCTTAAGTATTACTCTTTACTTTTAACTAAAATAGCAACAAATTTTCTCAGCACGTGATCAATGCTAATGGCAAACAGAAAGGTAGATATGTGAAAGTACACAAATGAAAATACAGGTGTGTGCGTGTGTTGCGTGCGCAATTGCACCAAACAGAAATTAAAACAGTTTTTAAAGACAATAGCTTAACGTTCTTACCCTTCGGATCCGGATCCCACCAGCATCCCTACAAACCAAGCGGAGCAGATGCTTATCTGATCAGCACTACCGTATCCCCAACCACAAAAACGGCTACAGGGGATACTACCTTTCCGCCCTTTGCTGATGGATAAAGTCTGCCTGGTTCCGCTAGGCTGCGGATATGAGGAGGCCCGGACGATGCCCCCAATTGATAAAGTCAAATATTACCTATGAACATGAGCTATGTACTAATACAGTGGAGCCGTTATGGCCGCTAGACCACGTGCACGTGCTGCGCACTTTGCACGCTGTTTGCGTACAGAGTACCGTACGTGGTACGCACGTTGCGTACACACACTGTTCTGAGTGTACGGAATACCCACAGCGAGCGCACACACAGTTGATAACCTTTAAACCTTTTAAATAAACACAGTAAGAATATGCTTACACTCTAAACCTTGGCAATGTAATACCACAATGATGTAATGCTTAAACCTTTAACAATGTGAATACTGTATGAGTGGTTAATACGCTAAGGGAGACCCTTTGTAGTAAATGGTGAATACACAAGACCTGGTATGGATTTAAAAACCACTCAGGCTCTAACACCCTCGTGGATGATTCTTTTAGTATAAAAAGGGGAAAACAGTACAGTTTATACACTACAAACCTAACATCAATATCTGAACAGAATAACAAGAAATAAATGTGAACAATAGCGAACGATCGCAAACACGAACAAACAGAAAGAATAAATGGCAAACACTAAGGATAACAAAATGGCTAGAGAGAACTTACACACGTGGGAATGATTCGCAAGCGCGTCCTGGAACCAGCCCTCAGCCTTTAATGTGAAAACCTTGCAGAGAGTGAGTGACTGGCCCAGCAATGGTGGTCCTTATATACACAGCATACAGTAACAATACAATGGTCCCTACAATCTCATTGTTCATTGGACACAGGAATGTGTCTCCACATTATAACAAAAGGTCATAGGTGGGTTTAAACAGGTGGGCTGTGTCTTTCTCCAACTGCTCAGGTGGGAGGTATCCTCTGGATTCCCGCCGCATGGATAATGAACAGCAAATACAGTAAATGTCTATAAACTACTTTTGTACATATCTATACGCAGGAGCGAACAATCTCTTCCTAAATAAACACCGAAATGTTACTATTAAAAAACTCTACAGCTGGATACTAAACACCACCGTTCAACCTTTATCTGACCCTTCCAATCATGCAAAGAGGTATCCCTCCGTCCACGAACCGTTTACACTAAACATACTTGCTGACATTGTTAAGGGGAATATTATCTATAAAACACACTATTTAGGTTAAATATGTTATGAACGAGTCGCCCGCTACAAGCTCACAAACTCTACAGTAAATGCGCATATCACGCGCGTAATCGCCGGAGTGATCTTTTGTAAATTGCGGACATGTGCACGCACGGCAGACTGGGTGCACGAGCAGCGGGCATGTGCATTGGGGTTAGTACAAGGCATTGTGAATCATGATATTTTTTTCGACTTTGACATGCCACAACCAGTGTGTTGGTGTGTGTGTGTGGGGGGGGGCAATGATATCAAATGCAGGCACACGTGCCTTATAATACTTATTACACCCAATTACATTAGTGTTGACTGCATTATATGAGTGCCTCTCCCTCCTTTACTGATTGTAGCAGACTAGTAGGTCCCCCATCCCTTAAAATACCCATTATTACACCCCTCATTCAGTGTAACTGTATTGATTATAAAACAGTGCCCTACTGATTGTAGCAGGCATCTCCCACACACGGTAGTACTTAAAATACAGTATTACAGCATATGGATATATCACCAGTCAGTATGTGCCTCCCCCCAAGCAATGACTGTCGCAGGCAGATATTACACACTATACTTAAAAAAACACTGTCAAACCGCCCCTCCCCCCTCCCATCAACCCCCCTCATGTCTGATTGGAATTTGAAGTAGGTGGGAATGTTATATAAAATGTAAAAAAAACACTGTAATAAAGTACACTGGAAGAACTCATGTTTTTTTCTGTTCACATCCTGGCTCTTCTCTCTAAGTATCTGACGTCATACACACGTGTGTCATGACTAGCCACACGCACAGTACTGCAGGACTGGAGACACAGGCACCCAACAGCTGTCTAATAGCCTGCTGAGAGTATTCAGCCAGCTCAGCTCTCTGAAAATGTCGGTGAAGCTCGTGGTCTACCAGAAATGCCCTTTATAAAGCCTGGTCGGAGGGCCCCCTGGGAAAAGCAGGGCCCCCTGAGACCAACAGGGCCCTAAGCCGCTGCTTTGGTTGCCTTGTGTTAAATCCTCCTGGGCAGCTAATAGACTCCCCTTTTAAGAAAGCACTGGGATCCCTTCTCCTTTTTTTTCTCCCTTTTGGTATTCTTTTAAACATGCAGCTGCAGGTGCCCAGAAAGTAACAGTGAAAGTATGAGTATGATGACTCCCAATTACCAGTATAAAGTTCAAATACTTTTTCAGGGTAAAATGTTGTAAGATACATCTGTAAACTGGAATTGCTCACCTGAATCCAATTTGTCCACATGTTTAATAACATAATATACTGTATCTTGCAAAACAAAATATTATGCACTCACAGAAACAAATGACTGTATATTAATGACGTGCTCACACAATTTATTTTCAGACAGAAGCGTTCACAAGTAATTTCTCTGTTGTTCACTTGAGTTGACACATTGGACTGTGGCATATTTACAGAAGAATTTCATATAATTTAATGCAATTACCTCTCGATAACTGTATATTAATCAGTACGTGTATATAGTATAGATTTCAGAACTGTACACAAAAGCTCCTGAGCATTGAGAAGTAGCTATTTCCATGAATAATACTAACACTACTTTGTTTAACCTGTCTTGCCATCTAGTGGAAAAATCTATTCATTGAAAGTGAACTCAACATTTTCATTTAGTTATTATAAATTTATCTTAAATATGCTTAATAAAATTATGTTAGGTTCTAGTTTAGAAATTGCCATGACTGATCTGCCACACATCTGTGTTGGCTCATAGAAAGTCCAATTTAGAGCACAATACAGTTTAGGGTGTGTACACACGGTGAGATATTTTCTTTCGATTTTGACTATATAAAATAGCAAGAAAAGTTAGTGCAGATCGCAAGGTGAAAGTTACCTTGTGATCCCGATTCGATCCCAATGCGCGGTCCCACCAGGTCGGCATCGTATCGGTCGGCATCGCAAGAAAAGATAGACTGTGCAGGCAAGTCAATCCTTGCTAGATCGGTGTTGTATCTAGTTCTAGTGTTTCCAGTAGCTTGCGATGCTGATCTGCGTCATCACAGCCACTCCCTGCCGCGTCCATTTTCTTCATTCACTACGTGGACGCTGAAAAAGCAACACGTGGAGCGGTGGGCTGCAAAAAAATGGTAAGTATCAGCAGCGGGGTGGGGGGCAGCACTGGGGGCACAGTATCTGGCACTGGGGGCACGGTATCTGGCACTGGGGGCACTGTATCTGGCACTGGGGGGGCAGAGTATTTGGCACTGATGGCAATATGGCGCTGGGGGCAGTGTTTCTGGCACTGGGGGCAATGTATCTGGTGCTGGGGGGGACACTGTATCTGGCACTGTGGGCAATCTGGCGCTGGGGGGCAATGTATCTGGCACTGTGTGGCAATGTATCTGGCACTGGGTGGGGCAATGTATCTGGCACTGGGGGCAATATGGCACTGTGGGGCAATGTATCTGGCACTGTGGGGCAATGTATCTGGTACTGGGGGGCAGTGTTTCTGGCACAGGGGGGCAATGTATCTGGCACTGTGGGGCAATGTATCTGGCACTGGGGGGGCACTATCTGGCACTGGGGGCAATATGGTGGGCAGTGTTTCTGGCACTGGGGGCAATAAGGTGCTGGGGAGCAATGTATCTGGCACTGTGGGGGGCAGTGTTTCTGGCACTGTGGGGCAATGCATCTGGCACTGTGGGGGAATGTAGATGGCACTGTGGGGCAATGTAGCTGGCACTGTGGGGCAATGTATCTGGCACTGTGGGGCAATGTATCTGGTACTGGGGGGCAGTGTTTCTGGCACAGGGGGGCAATGTATCTGGCACTGGGGGGGCACTATCTGGCACTGGGGGGCAGAGTATCTGGCACTGGGGGCAATATGGTGGGCAGTGTTTCTGGCACTGGGGGCAATAAGGTGCTGGGGAGCAATGTATCTGGCACTGTGGGGGGGCAGTGTTTCTGGCACTGTGGGGCAATGCATCTGGCACTGTGGGGGAATGTAGATGGCACTGTTGGGCAATGTATCTGGCACTGGGGGCAATATGGCGCTGGGGGTGCAGTGTATTTGGCACTGGGTCGATATGGCGCTGGGGGGGCAGTGTTTCTGGCACTGTGGGCAATATGGCACAGGGGGGCAATGTATCTGGCACTGTGGGGGGGACAGTGTTTCTGGCACTGTGGGGCAATGTATCTGGCACTGTGGGGCAATGTGTCTGGCACTGGGGGCAATATGGTGCTGGGGGGTGCAGTGTATCTGGCACTGGGGCCAATGTGTGTATGTGGCACTGAGGGGCATTTATGTATGTGGCACTGGGGGCAATGTGTGTACCTGCCACTGGGGGGCATTTGTGTTTCTGGCACCATGTGGCATTTCTGTATCTGGTTCTGGGGGCAATGTGTTTCTGGCACTGGGGACATTTGTGTTTCTGGCACTGGGGGGCATTTGTGTTTCTGGCACCATGTGGCATTTCTGTATCTGGTTCTGGGGGCAATGTGTTTCTGGCACTGGGGACATTTGTGTTTCTGGCACTGGGGGGCATTTGTGTTTCTGGCACCATGTGGCATTTCTGTATCTGGTTCTGGGGGCAATGTGTTTCTGGCACTGGGGACATTTGTGTTTCTGGCACTATTGGGTTCATATGTGTATCTGGCCCCTCCAGTGGTGTATCACACCACCCATTTTAATTACCTTTTTCCCCTTGTGGCATTTTGTCACACCCTTTTTTTGGGCGGGGGCTGCGCACCTTTTGCACGCGCACACAGTACCACTAATAAAAAAAATTCTACTTGCACCACTGGGAGGCACATGGGGACAGGGGAGGCTGCATAGAGACGGGACACTGTACACCACCAATGTTTGGGGGGACGGGGAAGATGTATTAAGGGATGCATTTTTGGGGTGCTGCGTATTTTAATGTGATAAAATAGATATAATAATATTAATAGTATTTTTAGGCTATTTGTATGTGACGGTTGTATTTTGTAGGTTAATTGTGTTATTTTATTTTCAACCAGCAATGTCAACTGACGAGTACCGCCAATTCTGGTCAGGATTCATTGATCTGTACCATGAGAATGAGTTCCTGTGGCGTGTCAGCAGCCCGGACTAGGGCCCTCATTCCGAGTTGATCGCTCGCTAGCAGCTTTTAGCAGCAGTGCAAACGCTAAGCCGCCGCCCTCTGGGAGTGTATCTAAGCTTAGCAGAAGTGCGAACGAAAGGTTAGCAGAATAGTGCTGAAATTTTTTCAAGCAGTTTCTGAGTAGCTGCAGACCTACTCCTTCCTTGCGATCACTTCAGTCTGTTTAGTTCCTGCTTTGACGTCACAAACACGCCCTGCGTTCGGCCAGCCACTCCCCCGTTTCCCCAGGCATGCCTGCATTTTTACCTGACACGCCTGCATTTTTTAGCACACTCACGGAAAACTGCCAGTTACCACCCAGAAACACCCAGTTCCTGTCAATCATTCAACAATCAGCAGTGCGACTTAAAAGCGTTGCTCAACCTTGTGTGAAACTGCATTGTTTTTTGTGAAAGTACATCGCGCGTGCGCACTGCAGCCCGTACGCATGCGCAGAAATGCCAATTTTTACCTGATCACTGCGCTGCGAACAACGGCAGCTAGCGATCAACTCGGAATGAGGGCTTATGCCAATAGAACCAAGCAGAATCGGGCATATCAGGAGCTTATTGAGTACAGTACGAAACTCTGTTGCCAATGTGCCTTGGGTGAAAAAGAAAACAAGACGGTGCAGGATTCACAGCGATCCGGAGCCGGGACTGATGAGGTCTATAAGCCGATGCTGTGGTACTGTGACCAAATTAAGTTCACGGCGAGGAGGACAACTTCTGCTCCCTATATCACCCCCTCTGGCTCCCATCAGTTTTTTGTATGCACGAGGAGGTTCTGCATAGGCACGCGGATGTGGATCAACAATTCTGCAATTATATTGCAGAGGAGATGCGGTTGATGACGGAGGATCAAAAGATGATCCTTAAATGGTTAGTATGTGATGCTACCTCACGCAACAGGCGCTAAACACTGGTGCCAGCGTGTGAGATAGTGCCAGCTGACCATTGGCATCTCCCAAATTTGCCCCCTCCCACCTTCCCATACCACCCCCCCATGGAGCATGTGCCGGTAAACCCTCCTCCGCCCAGCCCTCCCCCCAACCTAGCACCTCATCCAGTGGCATGTACTCGGACATGCCGAGTGCACAGGCCTCTGTGCTGGGCGACCCACGCTATTTTAATTTTTAATTAGTTTTTTTGTACCCGTTTTTTTTTAGTTTTGTTGGAAAAATCTGCTGGTGACCTTATCCTATGCTCTTGCTCCAAGTGAACTTTATAAGGTCATTAGTACTGCAGCGTCGGTTTTGTGACCTCACTGTCCCAGACTATGGATCATTGTGATCACTGCACTTCCTGTGTTCCTTCAAGACTGTTTGGAAATTTGCTGTTATTTTACACCCAAGGCAAAATTGCACTGGGTTGGCCTCTACTGTACTGGGATATGCCCGATTCCTGTTCTGTTGGCATAGTCCCTGTAAAAAGACACTCGTTCTCATGGCACAATGGCCCTCATTCCGAGTTGTTCGCTCGGTATTTTTCATCGCATCGCAGTGATAATCCGCTTAGTACGCATGCGCAATGTTCGCACTGCGACTGCGCCAAGTAACTTTACTATGATGAAAGTATTTTTACTCACGGCTTTTTCTTCGCTCCGGCGATCGTAATGTGATTGACAGGAAATGGGTGTTACTGGGCGGAAACACGGCGTTTCAGGGGCGTGTGGCTGAAAACGCTACCGTTTCCGGAAAAAACGCAGGAGTGGCCGGTGAAACGGTGGGAGTGCCTGGGCGAACGCTGGGTGTGTTTGTGACGTCAACCAGGAACGACAAGCACTGAAATGATCGCACAGGCAGAGTAAGTCTGGAGCTACTCAGAAACTGCTAACTCGTTTGTAATCGCAATATTGCGCGTACGTCGGTCGCAATTTTAAGAAGCTAAGATTCACTCCCAGTAGGCGGCGGCTTAGCGTGTGTAACTCTGCTACATTCGCCTTGCGAGCGAACAACTCGGAATGAGGGCCAATGTATGAATCCTCACCAGAATTGGCAGTGCATTTTACATATTTTCTTTTTGATAAAGTTTTGTGGGGGAAAAAATTGTGTTGCGTGTTTTAAAAAAAATGTAATGTGGGTTATTTTGTGCTATTGGCAGTGTTCGCAAAAACTCCCTTGTGAGGATACGGATTCTAAGATCACTCAGGTAAAGAGTTTAGTAAAGTGGCAAATGCCCTTTATTGTAAATATACACACACAGTACACTAAAACAGTAACTATTACATGCCAGGATCTCACTTACTAGGTCCCCACAATAGTATAGAATTACAGATGTATGAGGGAGTATCTTTATAGCCAGGGCCAGCTCTACCATTAGACAGCTTTAGGTGACTGCCTAGGGGAGCCAGCCCCTGGAGGGCACCACTGAATTCATCTAGCAAAAAACGGAAGGATGTCTCTGTATGTGGCCTCCTCGTTTTACACTGCACTGGTTGCTGCTGTGGGTCTAATCAGGTGCAGCCACCACTATCGGGCTGTACCAAATGGTGCCTCAGCGCTTCCTCTGTGCCAACACATGTAACATCAAGACATGTGAAGGCACATAGGGGGCGGATGTAACTATGGCTCCCGAGGGGTGCCCCCATCGGTGGCTCTTCATAGCCCTAATGCACCTCTTGCAGGAGGGTTGCAGGTTATAGGGCACCAGGTTGAAGCTTTGCCTAGGGTGCAGAGAGACCTTGCACTGGCCCTGAATATAGCAGAGACACCAAATCTGCACTCCCAGGAAAAGCTTGTCATCCAGTGTCCACAATGCGTCCATAGATTATCCTCACTCAGCACACTGGCAGCCTCATCATCAGTGCACATCCAGTAGACTTTTTGGAACGAGAGGATAACAACAATGCTTCTAGGCCTCAACACACTGGAAGCACCATCTTACCAGTAGCTTTCAGAAGCCAAACACATCATTCCTTTCAGGCCAGGAACTCCCCACTCTCTGACCTTCTGTGTAGATTTCTCCTCACCAGAAGAACCCACTCCTCTTGTTATGCCCTCCCCTGTCTTTTCATCACACAAGTTGGTCAGTCATTAGGTCACAGAGGACTGGAGACAAGGTGTCTGGGCTCCTGTACACAATGGGATGTACAAGATCAGATTACCTGCAGCTCCATACAGAAACTGTTTACTGCTGAACCTACTCCTCCTTTTCACATCTGATTGTACACCTAGGGGACTTACATTACAATGAACTGATTTAACTATGTTACTAACACTGACATACAATCACACATATTGAACACAGTATAACCAAATAAACTGCATATTCTTAATATAACAGATAAAACATAACTGTACAATATAATAACAACACAATACAATACAATATTGCCTAGGATATAACTAATAACATATTGGCAATTAGTGGAGTCCATGGTTACCATGGTTAGGACCAGGGCTAGGAAAGTAACCGAATGTATTTCACCACTGTGCGACACGACGGCTGTGTCGTCACATTACCTTTCCCTAGTTTCTAGCCCTGTCTTGGGGTAGCTTAAGCTTGCGGAGAGCGGTGGCACTCTCCTACAGTGGCACTCTCAGACAGTCTGGGCCCCGTCATAGACTGGATGGATTCTCCTGAGTGCCTGGTGGTTTGTGAATAGCATTTTACAGTTTGCAGGGAGCCCACCAGTGTCCCATGTCCACAGTCTTTGGCAATTATCAACAGACTTGCATGGGGATTTCTTTCCCCGGTATGAAGGGTGCGTGACCCACAGTGCATAAATCAATAAAGTCTTACCAGGGTACGGTGGAAACGTGATCAGTAGTCCATAGTTGTTGTATTTTTCCCCGGAGTCCCATCCAAATACATTAATCAAAGTCCCATTTGGAGACAGCCGCTGGGTTGGGCTAACAGCCTGTGCAACAGTGTAATCCAATAAGTCCAATAACTGCGCCTGAGGACTTAATAATTCCCCTACACCCAATTGGGTAACCTCATATTTCAGATCAACACAGTTTTCCTCTGTAAAAAAAATCTGATATCTGGGGCCCTCACTCTCCCTCCCCAAAGTATTCCCTGGGAACCCCACTTCCATGACCTCTGGTGCATCAGGACAGTGGCTTACCTCCCCCAATCATGAACCACGGGTATGGTAATTGACAGGGCACAATGGGGTTTCCTCCATGCCAGAAGTTCCTTCTATGCTATTCGGGGTAAATTCTTCCTCCAGCCTGGATGGCTGGATAACTTGTGGGATTCCTCTCCGAGTCTAGTATGCTTTGGCCTGGAGTACAATCTGCTCAGCTCCCTTGTGTGTACCCACCAACTTGACCATGGTTGTACTGGAACATGGATGTAGGTTCACAGGGGCAGTGGCATTATCTTCTCCATTCACTGCATTCACTGTTACATGTCCTGGCTGAACATCAGTATCCTGGTTAGAGTCATTTCACCTTGCACACAATGCAAGTCCAAAACACATTCAGGTGCCCCAGAGTAGAGCAACATGTTCCCTTCCAGCTCCTGTGCTGCTATTGCTTTCACCATGTCTGATACCTGGATTCTCTCTGAGTCACAAAAAAAAAAAAAAATAAGTTGGTTTCCAGTATGTTGCCTCCCATCAAAACTACATCCAGAATAGCTTGGAAAGGATTCTATAGATGCGGTAATTGCATTGGATACAGATCCATTAAAAGCGAAAGGAAAAACAAAATTGACAATATTGAGATTAATGGTAAAAAACATGTTATTAAAGATTTTATAACATGCTATAGTAAAAACGTAGTATATGCCATCATATGCAGCTGTAATTTATTTTATATTGGACGTACTACCAGGGCATTGAAAGTGCGCCTTGGAGAGCACGTTAGGAATATAAAAAAGGGTTTACCCACCCATTCACTTTCTGCCCATTTTCAGTCAAAACATAGCTGTTCCATTACAGACATAATAGGGTTCTATGGGATCAAACATATCCAAGGGAATAAACGCAACAAAGATCTTGGTTCACAACAGGGACGTGCAGTCAGGGGAGGCAGTGCCTCCCCTGTGATTAATTAGTAAAAGAATACATAGAAGATACTTATGACACATATTCTATGTTATAAGTATCTTCCTTATGTAATGCCATATTGTTTTTGTGTGTGAAATTACTTTGGGAGGCACTGTTAGCAGTGCCTCCCATACAGAATAGGAACGGGGAGAGAGCGGGGGGCGGAGCCTAGCACTGGGCTGTAAAAGCCCATTGAAAAACAGTGGCAAAGCGGCACTGAAAAAAGTGCCTCGCTGACAGGGACACCACCCCCATGTCAGCGAGGCAGCTGTGATTGGACTGCGGATCCAGCACTGGATCCGCTGTCCAATAACCAAGACGCGGCGGGAGGCAGAAGTTGGGACGGGAGCAGCAGCAGCGGTGGGTCTGCAGTGACTGCTGCCCTCCCCTGTCATGCTCCGCCGGCTCCGTCCCCTCCTCTCGCACACAAGCACCAGACGTCTCTCCTGTGGGCGGCTGATACCTGCCAGAGTCCGGCGGCTCCGTCCTCCCCTCCCGCTGACTGCCACTTGTCCTCTGTGGCTGTGCGGCTCTCCCAGTCCTTCTCCGGCAGCTCCGTCCCCTCCTCCCACACACAGGCACCAGACGTCTCTCCTGTGGGTGGCTGACACCTGCCAGTGTCCGGCGGCTCCGTCCTCCCCTCCCGCTGACAGCCACTTGTCCTCTGTGCGGCTCTCTCCGGTTGCTCCGTCCGCACACAACAGCAGGCAGGTTTTTTTTTTTGGTTGGTCTCTCTCTCCCTCCCCCTCTCTCTCCCTCCCTCTCCTTTCCCCCCCTCCTGTGGATTGAAGCATTTATGTGTAACTTACTTATTTTCCAGGAATTGGATTCTACTGGACAAGTGGACGTGACCGGCGTGGGATGTAGGTAAGTAATCTCTCTCATTTTTACAGGTTCTCCTATTGGATTCTACTGGACAAGTGGACGTGACCGGCATGGGATTTAGGTAAGTATGTGTGAGTGTGTACGTGTGTTATAATAAAATTTTACTTTCACGGTGTATGTGTTGTGTTTTTATTTGGGTATTTTTGTTGTTGTAGAACTACAGGTACCAGCAGACCCATTATTTCCCCGCATACTGGTACTTGAGGTTCTCCAAGTACCAGCAAGCGGGGGAGGCTTGCTGGCCCTTGCAGTTCCACAACAAAAAACAATATTATTTTTTTTACACACATGGCTATCAGCCCGGCACCCACCGCCCAGGGGTGCTGGGGACAGCCTCGGGCTTCACCCCTGGCCCTTGGGTGTCTGGAGGGAGGGACCCCTTGATTTAAGGGGTCCCCACTCCTCCAGGGAACCCCAGCTAGAAGTGACTAGTTGGGGGGGTAATGCCACAGCCGCAGGGACCTACATAAATGTGTCCCCCGGCTGTGGCATTATGTCCCTGGCTAGTGGAGCCCGGTGCTGGTTTTAAAAATACAGGGGACCCCTACATCTTTTGTCCCCCATATTTTTGGAACCAGGACCGGACTAAGAGCCTGGTGCTGGTTGTCTAAATACGGGGAACCCCTGTTCAATTTTTTCCCCAGTATTTAAACAACCAGGACTGGCTCAAAGAGCCTGAGGCTGGTTATACTTAGGAGGGGGGACCTCACGCATTTTTTTTTTTACATCAAGTTACTGGAAGCCCTGGACAACAAAATTGCATTCATGTCCTCCTCCTACTCCCTTCTTAGTCCCAAACACTAATTTTTATTTCTTTCTGATGAGCAGGCAGGCAGCGGGCATTGGCGGCATCGGACTGAGATGCAAATTAGTGGTGGAGGGCTGGGTCAGTTGATGGTGGCCAAGTTTGTAAGCCATTGGCGGTGGCAGTGGCTCAGAGGCAGTAGCGGGCATTGGCTCGGCAGCGGTAGAAGTCATCACCAGGATTAGGAGGACATTATGGTAGTGCCTCACCAGCCACTGACCTCACCGCACGCCACTGGTTCACAATTAGCAAAATCTGAGATGCATTGTATCTATTCTTATGGTACCCTGAGTCCCCAAGGTTTAAATTGTGATTTTGAACTCAAATGGCTTCTTTAAAGATGTTTTGCAGTTAAGTTCATATGTAATGAATGGTAACACTTTTTGTTTGTTTGTTTGTTTATTCTATTATTATATTAGTTCAATATCTGTGGATACCCTTCACTTAATGAATGGAAACCTCTATGCTGCTATCTGTGAAAACCAACACTAGTTTGTGCAGCGGCGCCAGTGAACCACATATCCCATGATCCTCCTGAAAGAAAATGGATTAGGCGTCGCGTCACCTTCGTTCATGCGGAACCAAGAAGATGGCTCTACTGGAGGCTTCTAAACACTGTTACCGTCTGTGACTTCCGGCGGAACTCCGTATATGGCCGCTGGAGTCCCACAATTTGACTACATCCCCCACAATCCTTAGCGGTACTCCCCGATCGCGGGTGAGACCGGGACTTACAATGACATTATGTATTATACATTCGAGATCTTTCTTTTGCGGCCCAGTAACTCTTTTTGGCTTGCTGTTTTATATAATTATTTAAATCATGTAGTTCCTTATTGAGTTTGTTGGTATCCGTGATTTCCGGCGGAACTCCTTATATGGTCACCGGAGTACAGCTTTCTCAACTACATTTCCCACAATCCTTAGCGGTTCTTTTCAATCGTGGGTTAGATTAAGAATTTGAGTCTTGTAAATCATTTGGGTCTTTTCTATTGGGGTTTAAAAGCTCATAGGGGTTTATTGTATGATGTATTTATATAGTTTGACTATTTTTAAAAAAAATTGAGCAATGTGTTTAATTAACGATGTAATTTCCTGCTACTCATTGATTGGATGTTTGTATCATAAATATGGAGACTCTTCACAGTACAGGAAGTTCTTGATAAAGGTCCTGCTAAAGACCGGAACGCGTTGAACAAACAGTACTGTGAGTAGCCTTGGATGACTAAAGTTGGATCCGTTTTTACTGCTGGAATTTTGTATTTAAAATTCTTATTATTATTTTTTTTTTTTACATTTATCTGTAAGCACTTTTCATGCACTTTGGAATTTCGGAAATAAATTCCCCCATTTTTTAAACATACAAAGAGGAACTTCTTTTATATTTCCTGTGTATCCTATGTGGACTAACGCTGTGTTGGAACTTACGTGACTTCGGATAAAGATACCTTGATAGGAGTCGACTATCCATACACTCAGTGAGTTGTGGTACGCATATTATTGGTGTTAGGAAATAAAAGATACTTTTATATGTATGTTTCAACTACAAATTGTGTAAGTTGGGGTAAGCATCTGACATATTCTAAAGATACCTTTATGTGATTTATCACCATACCTCCAGTGTGAGTTTTGGTACGCTCCTGAGATTTGTACCTTAATATCATAAGGACATCCATTTACCAAAGATACCTTTATGGGTTTCCACTCACTTGTTTCTGTGTGAGTGGGGTACGCCCTTCTATTTTCTGAGTTGTGGAAATATTCAGAGTGGTGTGAAACTGTTCTACACATTTGTTTCCTTTGCCTTTTGTCTTTTATGAACATTGGGATCACTGCACGGTACTTCGAGAGGAGGAATAATAAACCAGAGAAGTTCTCAAGTCTCCACACGAAGGATACTTTCTTTCCTCAGAAATAAGGGATGTACTTTATGTGATAAGTGTTTCTTATGCGCCCTGTACACAGATAGATACCATTCCATATTTTCCTGTGCTGATATTGCTTTCACCATGTCTGATACCTGGATTCTCTCTGAGTCACAGGGCAGGTTCTGGCATTCAGACTGCAGCTCCTTATCATCATGTTCACTGAATGGGAACAGACCTCCAGAATCTTCTGCGAGTAATAAGGTAGCTGGGGATACACTGGGCACTTCCTGCCCACTCTTTTCTGATAAAATAACTGGGGCAGCCATGGACATTGCATCACAATAGGCCTCCCTCTGCCAAATATGCTGATCAGCCTGAAGTGAGACACTGTCTGCACTAGCCATGCTTATAGCTGTTACATTACCACCTATTGCTGCCCTCACAGAGATCTCCGCTTCCACACAGTCCTTGTAGCTCTCTTCACAGCTGGTTATTAGATCCCCATCTTCCACTTCTGCAAATGGGAAGGCATAGTGCATCTTTCCTGGGGTGTCTGAATGACAGACCCCACTTTCTTCTCATTTTCAGTACCCTCCCCCAGTATAGCTCATGGCACCACTAAAAGCCCAGCAGATCCACAACTCATCCGTTCCTCGGATTTTCCTTGTATAGGGTAGTGCAGGGTTGCATTCACTGCACTTACCTGCTCGGTATGACCCAGACACCACTGTCTCCTGGGGTAGTCCAACACGACCTGCTCACGCTATCTCAGTGTGGATTCCATCAGCTGACGGCTCGAGCTATCCATCCTCTGACCCAGTCACTGGCTCTGAAAATCTCCTCTAAGCAAAACTTCAGACGCCATGTTGCATTGCTGGCACCTGCCCTGGGGTACATCCTGATAGGACAGGCCAGTCTGTAGAATGGTGGATGCTGGTGCAAGAGTTCGCACTGTAGGACTGTCTGGTAGTCCCACACCTCCTTTATTACCCACATCCGATCATCGGGTGTCGCGCCATCTCACAGTGCTTCTAGATGGGTCTGTAATACCTCCGGTGTCCTACCAAACTTTTCTCCAGCCTTCCCTTCTCCAAGGGCTTTCAGACGGGGTTGTGCTAACCCTCCGATCCTCCGCTTTCACTGCAGTTACTGGCATCGAATGTCCCGGCTGAAGGTCTCAACCACTCCGTCACTTGTTCCTCATCATCCGACTCCTCAGAGTCCTCCTCCTCATTATCAGGGTGTTCTCGATCCCATAGAACCAATTTTGCAATTAGGGATTCCTTTACATCCATTATGGTCACCGTAATACCGCGAGCTCGACAGACCATATGCAGGAATCTCTTGTTGAGGTTAATGTACACCTCTGTTTCTGCCTCCATACTGCTGACTTTCCAAATGTACCAACAACTTTTCAGCAAGATACCTAGATACTGTGTGCTAAACTGTTTACAAGGCTCTTAGGTGTACTCCGCCGACACCTCTCATAGCCTTACCCAGGGTAAACCAGGACAGAGTGATCCCACTGCTTGCCACCAATTGTGAGGATACAGATTCTCAGATCACTCAGGTAAACAGTTTAGTAAAGTGGCAAATGCCCCTTATAGTAAATATACACACACAGTACACTAAAACAGTAACTATTACATGCCAGGATGGTATCTCACTTACTAGGTCCCCACAATAGTATAGGATTACAGATGTATGAGGGAGTATCTATATAGCAGAGATACCAAGTCTGCACTCCCAGGAAAAGCTTGTCATCCAGTGTCCACAATGCGTCCATAGACGATCCTCACTCAGCACACTGGCAGCCTCATCCTCAGTGCACATCCAGTAGCCTTTTTTGGAACGAGAGGATAACAACAATGCTTTTAGGCCTCAGCACATTGGAAGCACTATATTACCAGTTGCTTTCAGAAGCCAAACACATCATTCCTCTCAGGCCAGGAACTCCCCACTCTCTGACCTTCTGTGTAGATTTCTCCTCACCAGAAGAGCCCACTCCCCTTGTTATACCCTCCCCTGTCTTTTCATCACACAAGCTGGTCAGTCATGAGGTCACAGAGGACTGGAGACGAGGTGTCTTGGCTCCTGTACACAATGGGGTGTATAGGATCAGATTACCTGCAGCTCCATACAGAAACTGTTTACTACTGCACCTACTCCTCCTAATCACATCTGATTGTACAGCTAGGGGACTTACATTACAATGAACTGATTTAACTATGTTACTAAAGGCCAGTACTCACTGGCCGATGCGGGAGAGATGTTTACTGAGCGAACCGCTCAGCACACATCTCTCCCTCCGCTCAGCGCAGCGTGTGCTGAGAATGCGGGGGGAGACGGGGGGAGGGTGCTCATTTCACCCAGCGAGTGAAATGAGCGACCCGCTAGATTGGCCTTCATGGCATGCCAATCTAGCACCAGCGATAGCAATGCGCGGGGATACGCATCGCTATCGCTGTAGGGGGTACACACGGAGCGATCAGGCTTAAAATCTAAGCAATCTAGTCAGATTGCTTAGATTTTAAGCAGCGATCGCTCCATGAGTACCCCCCTTAACACTCTGGCATACAATCACACACATTGAATACAGTATAACCAAATAAACTGCATATTCTTAATATAACAGATAAAACATAACTGTACAATATAATAACAACACAATACAATATTGCCTAGCATATAACTAATAACATATTGGCAATTAGTGGAGTCCATGATTAGGACCAGGGCTAGGAAAGTAACCGCATGTATTTCCTCATTGTGCGACACGACGCGCCGGCTGTGTCATCACAGCCCTATAGCATTTTTAGGTGGGGTATGGTGGATTTGTGGGGAGGGGGATAGATGGGTGCTGAGTGTTGCTGTGACAAAGGTGGGGGGGATTCTGGGGAAAAGCCACATTTTTTAAGTGTCTTTTTTTGGGTCATGTTTTTCACAATTTTTGGTTAATTCAGACCTGATCGTAGCCCTGCAAAATTTGGCAAGGCTACGATCAGGCACAATGACATGCGGGGGGACGCCCAGCACAGGGCTACTCTGCCCCCCATGTCAGGCCTGCCCCACCCCCCCACAGAAGTGCAAACGCACCGCACAGATGCAATGCTTTTGCACTTCAGGAGTACCTCTCGGCAAGCGCAGCTTTTGCATGCTGGCCGGGAGCAACTCATTGCTGCACGGGTTGCAGCAACTCTGTGTGATGTCACACAGCTGCTGCGGCCTGCCCCCTTCACGGGCTGGCCGTGCCTGCGTTGGCCGGACTGCGCCCACAAAACGGCGGCCAAACACCGCCATGCCGCCCCCTCCCGCCTCTGCCTGTTAATCAGGCAGAGACGATCGCAAGACAACAACAGCCGTCGGCTGTCAGCCATGCGCCAGCGCACTTCTGACCTGATCGCTGCAATGAACTGCAGCGAGCGATCAGGTCAGAATGACCCCATTAGTCAGAAGCATGCACAGATCAGTAAGCACGCTTCTCTGTGAAAATGGTAAAGTGTTAAAAGTAAAAAAGAAAAACGATGTGCAGGTCCACCCAAAAAGCATAACCCGCCTCGGGCTCTTTGTGCCGGTCCTGGTTGCAAAAATATGAGGGAAAAATGGAGTAGGGGTCCCCCATATTTAAGCAACCAGCACTGGGCTCTTAGACCGGTACTGGTTCTGAAAATACGGGGGACAAAAAAATAGGGGTCCCCCGTATTTTTTAAAACAGTACCGGGCTCCACTAGCCAGGGAGGTGATGCCATAGCCGGGGGACACTTTTACACAGGTCCCTGTGGCCGCAGCATCACACACCCCAACTAGTCACCCCTGGCCGGGGTTCCCTGGGGGGGACCCCTTAAATAAAGGGTTCCCCCGTCCAGGCACCCAAGGGCCAGGGTTGAAGCCCAAGGCTGTCCCTAGCACCCCTGGGCGGTGGGTGCTGGGCTGATAGCCAAAATTGTGTAAACATTTATAATATTGTCTTTTGCTGTGGAACTACAAGTCCCAGCAAGCCTCCCCCACATGCTACTTGAAGAACCACAAGTACCAGCATGCGGAGAATTAAAGGGCCCGTTGGTACCAGTAGTTCCACAATAAAAGAAATACCCCAAGAAAGACAAAACACACACACTGTGAAGGTAAAAGTTTATTAACACACACCTAAACACTCACACATACTTACCTAGTGTCCCACGCAGCCCCTCGGTCCTCTTGTCCCTGTAGAATGCATGGGGTACCAGTGAAATTTAAAAAATATAACCACATGGTGTACAGAATGGATGGCAGTATTTATATGACAGAGAAGCATGCACAGATCAGTGCATGCTTCTGTGTAAAAATGTTAAGAAAGTGTGAAAAAAAAGTAAAAAAAAATCATGTGCAGGTCCCCCCCCCAAACGCATAACCAGCCTCGGGCTCTTTGAGCCAGTCCTGGTTGCAAAAGTATGAGGGAATAATGGGGTAAGGGTCCTCCATATTTAAGCAACCAGCACCGGGCTCTTGGACCGGTCCTGGTTCCGAAAATATGGGGGACAAAAAGAGTAGGGGTCCACCATATTTTTTAAACTAGCACCGGGCTCCTCTAGCCAGGGAGGTGATGCCACAGCCGGGGGACACTTTTATACAGGTCCCTGTGGCCGCAGCATCACACACCCCAACTAGTCACCACTGGCCAGGGTTCCCTGGGGGGGTGGGGACCCCTTAAATCAAGGTGTCCCCCCTCCAGGCACCCAAGGGCCAGGGGTGAAGCCTGAGGCTGTCCCCAGCACCCCTGAGTGGTGGGTGCCGGGCTGATAGCCAAAATTGTGTAAAAAAAGAATATTGTCTTTTGCTGTGGAACTGCAAGTCCCAGCAAGCCTCCCCCACATGCTAGTACTTGGAGAACCACAAGTACCAACATGCAGAGAATTAAAGGGCCTGTTGGTACCTGTAGTTCCACAATAAAATAAATATCACAAGAAAGACAAAACACACACACACACACCATGAAAGTAAAAGTTTATTAACACACACCTACACACTCACACATACTTACCTAGTGTCCCACGCAGCCCCTCGGTCCTCTTGTCCATGTAGAATGTATGGGGTACCTGTAAACATTATTTTTACAAAAATCAACCACACAGTGCACCGCCACTGAGTAGAAATGCACTGTTTTAAAAATGGCTGACAGTCGAAAAAGACCCAACCCTGTAATGTCATTAGTGATGTTTTGTGTTTTGGTTTTGGTTCCGCGGCCGTGTTTTGGATTCGGACGCATTTTGGCCAAACCTCACCAAAAAATTTTTGTCGGATTCGGGTGTTTTGGATTCGGGTGTTTTTTTTCAAAAACCCCTAAAAAACAGCTTAAATCATAGAATTTGGGGGTCCTTTTGATCCCATAGTATTATTAACCTCAATAACCATAATTTCCACTCATTTCCAGTCTATTCTGAACACCTCACAATATTATTTTTAGTCCTAAAATTTGCAACGAGGTCGCTGGATGGCTAAGCTAAGCGACACAAGTGGCCGACACAAACACCTGGCCCATCTAGGAGTGGCACTGCAGTGTCAGGCAGGATGGCACTTCAAAAAAATTATCCCCAGACAGCACATGTTGCAAAGAAAAAAAGAGGCGCACCAAGGTCGCTGTGTGACTAAGCTAAGCGACCCAAGTGGCCGACACAAACACCTGGCCCATCTAGGAGTGGCACTGTAGTGTCAGGCAGGATGGCACTTCAAAAAAATTGTCCCCAAACAGCACATGATGCAAAGAAAAAAAGAGGCGCACCAAGGTCGCTGTGTGACTAAGCTAAGCGACCCAAGTGGCCGACGCAAACACCTGGCCCATCTAGGAGTGGCACTGCAGTGTCAGGCAGGATGGCACTTCAAAAAAATAGTCCCCAAACAGCACATGATGCAAAGAAAAAAAGAGGCGCACCAAGGTCGCTGTGTGACTAAGCTAAGCGACCCAAGTGGCCGACACAAACACCTGGCCCATCTAGGAGTGGCACTGCAGTGTCAGACAGGATGGCACTTCAAAAAAATGTCCCCAAACAGCACACGATGCAAAGAAAAAAAGAGGCGCACCAAGGTCGCTGTGTGACTAAGCTAAGCAACCCAAGTGGCCGACACAAACACCTGGCCCATCTAGGAGTGGCACAGCAGTGTCAGACAGGATGGCACTTCAAAAAAATTGTCCCCAAACACATGATGCAAAGAAAAAAATAAGAATTTACTCACCGGTAATTCTATTTCTCGTAGTCCGTAGTGGATGCTGGGAACTCCGTAAGGACCATGGGGAATAGCGGGCTCCGAAGGAGGCTGGGCACTCTAGAAAGATTTATGACTACCTGGTGTGCACTGGCTCCTCCCACTATGACCCTCCTCCAAGCCTCAGTTAGGACACTGTGCCCGGACAAGCTGACATAATAAGGAAGGATTTTGAATCCCGGGTAAGACTCATACCAGCCACACCAATCACACCGTACAACTCGTGATACTATATCCAGTTTGACAGTATGAAAACAACTGAGCCTCTCAACAGATGGCTCAACAATAACCCTTTAGTTAGCAATAACTATTTACAAGTATTGCAGACAATCCGCACTTGGGATGGGCGCCCAGCATCCACTACGGACTACGAGAAATAGAATTACCGGTGAGTAAATTCTTATTTTCTCTGACGTCCTAGTGGATGCTGGGAACTCCGTAAGGACCATGGGGATTATACCAAAGCTCCCAAACGGGCGGGAGAGTGCGGATGACTCTGCAGCACCGAATGAGAGAACTCCAGGTCCTCCTCAGCCAGGGTATCAAATTTGTAGAATTTTGCAAACGTGTTTGCCCCTGACCAAGTAGCTGCTCGGCAAAGTTGTAAAGCCGAGACCCCTCGGGCAGCCGCCCAAGATGAGCCCACCTTCCTTGTGGAATGGGCATTTACAGATTTTGGCTGTGGCAGGCCTGCCACAGAATGTGCAAGCTGAATTGTACTACAAATCCAGCGAGCAATAGTCCGCTTAGAAGCAGGAGCACCCAGCTTGTTGGGTGCATACAGGATAAACAGCGAGTCAGATTTTCTGACTCCAGCCGTCCTGGAAACATAGATTTTCAGGGCCCTGACAACGTCTAGCAACTTGGAGTCCTCCAAATCCCTAGTAGCCGCAGGCACCACAATAGGCTGGTTCAGGTGAAACGCTGACACCACCTTAGGGAGAAACTGGGGACGAGTCCTCAATTCTGCCCTATCCATATAGAAAATCAGATAAGGGCTTTTACATGATAAAGCCGCCAATTCTGACACTCGCCTGGCTGAAGCCAAGGCCAATAACATGACCACTTTCCACGTGAGATATTTTAGATCCACGGTTTTTAGTGGCTCAAACCAATGTGATTTTAAGAAACTCAACACCACGTTGAGATCCCAAGGTGCCACAGGAGGCACAAACGGGGGCTGAATATGCAGCACTCCTTTCACAAATGTCTGAACTTCAGGTACTGAAGCTAGTTCTTTTTGAAAGAAAATCGACAGAGCCGAGATCTGTACTTTAATGGAGCCTAGTTTTAGGCCCATATTCAATCCTGCTTGCAGGAAATGCAGAAATCGACCTAGTTGAAATTCCTCTGTTGGGGCCTTTTTGGCCTCACACCATGCAACATATGTCCGCCATATGCGGTGATAATGATTTGCCGTAACATCTTTCCTGGCTTTAATAAGCGTAGGAATGACTTCTTCCGGAATACCCTTTTCCTTCAGGATCCGGCGTTCAACCGCCATGCCGTCAAACGCAGCCGCGGTAAGTCTTGGAACAGACAGGGCCCCTGCTGTAGCAGGTCCTGTCTGAGCGGCAGAGGCCACGGGTCCTCTGAGATCATCTCTTGAAGTTCCGGGTACCACGCTCGTCTTGGCCAATCCGGAACCACAAGAATTGTGTTTACTCCTCGCTTTCTTATTATTCTCAATACCTTTGGTATGAGAGGCAGAGGAGGGAACACATAAACCGACTGGTACACCCACGGTGTCACTAGAGCGTCCACAGCTATCCCCTGAGGGTCCCTTGACCTGGCGCAATATCTTTTTAACTTTTTGTTGAGGTTTTTCCCAACGGTTTACCAGCATCTGGAAGACTTCTGGATGAAGTCCCCACTCTCCCGGGTGTAGGTCGTGTCTGCTGAGGAAGTCTGCTTCCCAGTTGTCCACTCCCGGAATGAACACTGCTGACAGTGCTAGTACATGATTCTCCGCCCATCGGAGAATTCTTGTGGCTTCTGCCATTGCCATCCTGCTTCTTGTGCCTCCCTGTCGATTTACATGGGCGACTGCCGTGATGTTGTCTGACTGGATCAGCACCGGCTGGTGTAGGAGCAGGGATTTTGCTTGACTTAGGGCATTGTAAATGGCCCTTAGCTCCAGAATATTTATGTGAAGGGAAGTCTCCTGACTCGACCATAGTCCTTGGAAGTTTCTTCCCCGTGTGACTGCCCCCCAGCCTCGAAGGCTGGCATCCGTGGTCACCAGGACCCAGTCCTGTATGCCGAACCTGCGGCCCTCTAGAAGATGGGCACTCTGCAGCCACCACAGTAGAGACACCCTGGTTCTTGGAGACAGGGTTATTAAGCGATGCATCTGAAGATGCGATCCGGACCATTTGTCCAATAGGTCCCACTGAAAGATTCTGGCATGGAACCTGCCGAAGGGAATTGCTTCGTAAGAAGCTACCATCTTTCCCAGGACCCGCGTGCAGTGATGCACCGATACCGGTTTTGGTTTCAGGAGGTCTCTGAGTAGAGAAGACAACTCCCTGGCTTTCTCCTCCGGGAGAAACACTTTTTTCTGGACTGTATCCAGAATCATACCCAGGAACAGCAGCCGTGTCGTCGGAACCAGCTGTGACTTTGGGATATTCAGAATCCAGCCGTGCTGGTGAAGCACTTCCTGAGATAGTGCCACTCCCACCAACAACTGTTCCTTGGATCTCGCCTTTATTAGGAGATCGTCCAAGTACGGGATAATTAAAACTCCCTTTTTTCGAAGGAGTATCATCATTTCCGCCATAACCTTGGTAAATACCCTCGGTGCCGTGGACAGTCCAAACGGCAGGGTCTGGAATTGGTAATGGCAATCCTGTACCACAAATCTGAGGTACTCCTGGTGAGGATGGTAAATGGGGACATGCAAGTAAGCATCCTTGATGTCCAGGGATACCATGTAATCCCCCTCGTCCAGGCTTGCAATAACCGCCCTGAGCGATTCCATCTTGAACTTGAATTTTTTTATGTATGTGTTCAAGGATTTCAAATTTAAAATGGGTCTCACCGAACCGTCCGGTTTCGGCACCACAAATAGTGTGGAATAGTAACCCCGGCCTTGTTGAAGTAGGGGTACCTTGATTATCACCTGCTGGGAATACAGCTTGTGAATTGCCGCTAGCACCGCCTCCCTGTCTGAGGGAGCAATCGGCAAGGCAGATTTTAGGAACCGGTGGGGTGGAGACGCCTCGAATTCCAGTTTGTATCCCTGAGATACTATTTGAAGGATCCAGGGATCCACCTGTGAGCGAGCCCACTGATCGCTGAAATTCTTGAGGCGGCCCCCCACCGTACCTGGCTCCGCCTGTGGAGCCCCACCGTCATGCGGCGGACTTGGAAGAAGAAGCGGGGGAGGACTTTTGCTCCTGGGAACCTGCTGTTTGTTGCAGCCTTTTTCCCCTACCTCTGCCTCTGGACAGAAAAGACCAGCCTTTTCCACGCTTGTTTTTCTGGGTCCGAAAGGACTGAACCTGATAAAACGGCGCCTTCTTAGGCTGTGAGGGGACATGGGGTAAAAATGCTGACTTCCCAGACGTTGCTGTGGAAACTAGGTCCGAGAGACCATCCCCAAATAATTCCTCACCCTTATAAGGCAAAACTTCCATGTGTCTTTTAGAATCTGCATCTCCTGTCCACTGGCGAGTCCATAAGCCTCTCCTAGCAGAAATGGACAATGCACTTACTTTAGATGCCAGCCGGCAGATTTCCCTCTGTGCATCTCTCATATATAAGACTGAGTCTTTGATATGGTCTATGGTTAGCAGGATCATGTCTCTGTCTAGTGTGTCAATATTTTCTGACAGTTTATCTGACCACGCGGCGGCAGCACTGCACATCCATGCTGACGCAATAGCTGGCCTAAGTATAATGCCTGAGTGTGTGTATACAGACTTCAGGATCGCCTCCTGCTTTCTATCAGCAGGTTCCTTGAGGGCGACCGTATCCGGAGACGGTAGTGCCACCTTTTTAGACAAACGTGTGAGCGCTTTATCCACCCTAGGAGGTGTTTCCCAACGTGACCTATCCTCTGGCGGGAAAGGGAACGCCATTAGTACCTTCTTAGGAATTACCAATTTTTTATCAGGGAAAGCCCACGCTTCTTCACACACTTCATTTAATTCATCTGATGGGGGAAAAACTACGGGTAGTTTTTTCTCCCCAAACATAATACCCTTTTTAGTGGTACCTGTATTTATATCAGAAATGTGTAACACCTCTTTCATTGCCTCAATCATGCAGTGAATGGCCTTAGTGGGCATCAGGTTAGACTCATCGTCGTCGACACTGGTGTCAGTATCAGTGTCGACATCTGGGTCTGCGGTCTGAGGTAGCGGGCGTTTCAGAGCCCCTGATGACCTTTGAGACGCCTGGACAGGCACGAGCTGAGAAGTCGGCTGTCCCACATTTGGCATGTCGTCAAATTTATTATGTAAGGAGTCTATACGTGCACTCATTTCTTTCCATAAGCTCATCCACTCAGGTGTCTGCCCCGCAGGGGGTGACATCCCTTCTAAAGGCATCTGCTCCGCCTCCACATCATTATCCTCATCAAACATGTCGACACAGCCGTACCGACACACCGCACACACACAGGGAATGCTCCAACAGAGGACAGGACCCACAAAAGCCCTTTGGGGGGACAGAGTGAGAGTATGCCAGCACACACCAGAGCGCTATATAATGCAGGGACTAACTGAGTTATGTCCCCTATAGCTGCTTTTTCTATATAAATGTATACTGCGCCTAAATTTAGTGCCCCCCCCCCACTCTTCTTTACCCTTTTCTGTAGTGTAGACTGCAGGGGAGAGCCAGGGAGCTTCCTTCCAGCGGAGCTGTGAGGGAAAAATGGCGCCAGTGTGCTGAAGGAGATAGCTCCGCCCCTTTTCCGCGGACTATTCTCCCGCTTTTTCCTATATTCTGGCAGGGGTATTTTCCACATATATAGCCTCTGGGGCTATATATTATGGTATTTTTGCCAGCCAAGGTGTTATTATTGCTTCTCAGGGCGCCCCCCCCCAGCGCCCTGCACCCTCAGTGACCGGAGTGTGAAGTGTGCGTGAGAAGCAATGGCGCACAGCTGCAGTGCTGTGCGCTACCTTAGTGAAGACTGATGTCTTCTGCCGCCGATTTTCCGGACCTCTTCTTGCTTCTGGCTCTGTAAGGGGGACGGCGGCGCGGCTCCGGGACCGAACACCAAGGCTGGGCCTGCGGTCGATCACTCTGGAGCTAATGGTGTCCAGTAGCCTAAGAAGCCCAAGCTGGCTGCAAGCAGGCAGGTTCGCTTCTTCTCCCCTTAGTCCCTCGCTGCAGTGAGCCTGTTGCCAGCAGGTCTCACTGAAAATAAAAAACCTCATTTCTATACTTTCTTTCTAAAGGCTCAGGAGAGCCCCTAGTGTGCATCCAACCTCGGCCGGGCACAAAATCTAACTGAGGCTTGGAGGAGGGTCATAGTGGGAGGAGCCAGTGCACACCAGGTAGTCATAAATCTTTCTAGAGTGCCCAGCCTCCTTCGGAGCCCGCTATTCCCCATGGTCCTTACGGAGTTCCCAGCATCCACTAGGACGTCAGAGAAAAGAGGTGCAATGAGGTAGCTGTGTGACTAAGCTAAGCGACCCAAGTGGCCAACACAAACACCTGGCCCATCTAGGAGTGGCACTGCAGTGTAAGGCAGGATGGCACTTCAAAAAAATTGTCCCCAAACAGCACATGATGCAAAGAAAAATGAAAGAAAAAAGAGGTGCAAGATGGAATTGTCCTTGGGCCCTCCCACCCACTTTTATGTTGTATAAACAGGACATGCACACTTTAACGAACCCATCATTTCAGCGACAGGGTCTGCCACACGACTGTGACTGAAATGACTGGTTGGTTTGGGCCCCCACCAAAAAAGAAGCAATCAATCTCTCCTTGCACAAACTGGCTCTACAGAGGCAAGATGTCCACCTCATCATCATCCTCCGATTCCTCGCCCCTTTCACTGTGTACATCCCCCTCCTCACAGATTATTAATTCGTCCCCACTGGAATCCACCATCTCAGATCCCTGTGTACTTTCTGGAGGCAATTGCTGGTGAATGTCTCCACGGAGGAATTGATTATAATTCATTTTGATGAACATCATCTTCTCCACATTTTTTGCAAGTAACCTCGTACGCCGATTGCTGACAAGGTGAGCGGCTGCACTAAACACTCTTTCGGAGTACACACTAGAGACTGGAGGGAGGGCAACTTAGGTAGAATAAAGCCAGTTTGTGCAAGGGCCTCCAAATTGCCTCTTTTTCCTGCCAGTTTACGTACGGACTGTCTGACGTGCCTACTTGGATGCGGTCACTCATATAATCCTCCACCATTCTTTCAATGGTGACAGAATCATATGCAGTGATAGTACACGACATGTCAGTAATCGTGGCAGGTCCTTCAGTCAGGACCAGATGTCAGCACTCGCTCCAGACTACCCTGCATCACCGCCAGCGGGTGGGCTCGGAATTCTTAGCCTTTTCCTCGCACCCCCAGTTGCGGGAGAATGTGAAGGAGGAGCTGTTGACGGGTCACGTTCCGCTTGACTTGACAATTTTCTCACCAGCAGGTCTTTGAACCTCTGTAGACTTGTGTCTGCCGGAAATAGATACAACGTAGGTTTTAAATCTAGGATCGAGCACGGTGGCCAAAATGTAGTGCTCTGATTTCAACAAATTGACCACCCGTGAATCCTGGTTAAGCGAATTAAGGGCTCCATCCACAAGTCCCACATGCTTAGCAGAATCGCTCTGTTTTAGCTCCTCCTTCAATGTCTCCAGCTTCTTCTGCAAAAGCCTGATGAGGGGAATGACCTGACTCAGGCTGGCAGTGTCTGAACTGACTTCACGTGTGGCAAGTTCAAAGGGTTGCAGAACCTTGCACAACATTGAAATCATTCTCCACTGCGCTTGAGTCAGGTGCATTCCCCTTCCTTTGCCTATATCGTGGGCAGATGTATAGGCTTGAATGGCCTTTTGCTGCTCCTCCATCCTCTGAAGCATATAGAGGGTTGAATTCCACCTCGTTACCACCTCTTGCTTCAGATGATGGCAGGGCAGGTTCAGGAATCTTTGGTGGTGCTCCAGTCTTCGGCACGCGGTGGCTGAATGCCGAAAGTGGCCCGCAATTCTTCGGGCCACCGACAGCATCTCTTACACGCCCCTGTCGTTTTTTAAATAATTCTGCACCACCAAATTCAATGTACGTGCAAAACATGGGACGTGCTGGAATTTTCCCAGAAGTAATGCACGCACAATATTGGTGGCGTTGTCCGATGTCACAAATCCCAAGGAGAGTCCAACTGGGGTAAGCCATTCTGCGATGATGTTCCTCAGTTTCCGTAAGAGGTTGTCAGCTGTGTGCCTCTTATGGAAAGCGGTGATACAAAGCGTAGCCTGCCTAGAAAAGAGTTGGCATTTGCGAGATCCTGCTACTGGTGCCGCCGCTGCTGTTCTTGCTGCGGGAGGCAATACATCTACCCAGTGGGCTGTCACAGTCATATAGTCCCGAGTCTGCCCTGCTCCACCTGTCCGTGGTTAAGTGGACATTGGGTACAACTGCATTTTTTAGGACACTGGTGACTCTTTTTCTGACGTCTGTGTACATTATTGGTATCTCCTGCCTAGAGAAATGGAACCTAGATGGTATTTGGTACCGGGGACACAGTACCTCAATTAAGTCTCTAGTTGCCTCTGAATTAACGATGGATACCGGAACCACGTTTCTCACCACCCAGGCTGACAAGACCTGAGTTATCCGCTTTGCAGCAGGATGACTGCTGTGATATTTCATCTTCCTCGCAAAGGACTGTTGGACAGTCAACTGCTTACTGGAAGTAGTACAAGTGGTCTTCCGACTTCCCCTCTGGGATGACGATCGACTCCCAGCAGCAACAACAGCAGCAGTAGGCGTTACACTCAAGGATGCATCGGAGGAATCCCAGGCAGGAGAGGACTCGTCAGACTTGCCAGTGACATGGCCTGCAGGACTATTGGCTTTCCTGTGTAAGGAGGAAATTGACACTGAGGGAGTTGGTGGTGTGGTTTGCAGGAGCTTGGTTACAAGAAGAAGGGATTTAGTGGTCAGTGGACTGCTTCCGCTGTCATCCAAAGTTTTTGAACTTGTCACTGACTTATGATGAATGCGCTGCAGGTGACGTATAAGGGAGGATGTTCCGAGGTGGTTAACGTTCTTAACGCTACTTATTACAGCTTGAGAAAGGCAACACATGGCTTGACACCTGTTGTCCGCATTTGTGTTGAAATAATTCCACACCAAAGAGCTGATTTTTTTTGTATTTTGACCAGGCATGTCAATGGCCATATTCGTCCCATGGACAACAAGTGTCTCCCCGGGTGCCTGACTTAAACAAACCACCTCACCATCAGAATCCTCCTTGTCAATTTCCTCCCCAGCGCCAGCAACACCAATATCCTCATCCTGGTGTACTTCAACACTGACATCTTCAATTTGACTATCAGGAACTGGACTGCGGGTGCTCCTTCTAGCACTTGCAGGGGGCGTGCAAATGGTGGAAGGCGCAAGCTCTTCCCGTCCAGTGTTGGGAAGGTCAGGCATCGCAACCGACTTAATTGGACTCTCCTTGGGGATTTGTGATTTAGAAGAACGCACAGTTCTTTGCTGTGCTTTTGCCAGCTTAAGTCTTTTCATTTTTCTAGCAAGAGGATGAGTGCTTCCATCCTCATGTGAATCTGAACCACTAGCCATGAACATAGGCCAGGGCCTCAGCTGTTCCTTGCCACTCAGTGTCGTAAATGGCATATTGGCAAGTTTACGCTTCTCATCAGACGCTTTCAATTTTGATTTTTGGGTCATTTTACTGAACTTTTGTTTTTTGGATTTTACATGCTCTCTACTATGACATTGGGCATCGGCCTTGGCAGATGACGTTGATGGCATTTCATCGTCTCGTCCATGACTAGTGGCAGCAGCTTCAGTACGAGGTGGAAGTGGATCTTGATCTTTCCCTATTTTACCCTCCACATTTTTGTTCTCCATTTTTTAATGTGTGGAATTATATGCCAGTATCAATAGCAATGGCCTACTACTATATATACTGCGCACAACTGAAATGCACCACAGGTATAGAATGTAGATGGATAGTATACTTGACGACACAGAGGTAGGTACAGCAGTGGCCTACTGTACCATACTGCTATATATACTGGTGGTCACTGTCAGCAAACTGCAAAACTAAAATGCACCACAGGTATAGAATGTAGATGGATAGTATACTTGACGACACAGAGGTAGGTACAGCAGTGGCCTACTGTACCGTACTGCTATATATACTGGTGGTCACTGTCAGCAAACTGCAAAACTAAAATGCACCACAGGTATAGAATGTAGATGGATAGTATACTTGACGACACAGAGGTAGGTACAGCAGTGGCCTTCCGTACCGTACTGCTATATATACTGGTGGTCACTGTGTCAGCAAACTGCAAAACTAAAATGCACCACAGGTATAGAATGTAGATGGATAGTATACTTGACGACACAGAGGTAGGTACAGCAGTGGCCTTCCGTACCGTACTGCTATATATACTGGTGGTCACTGTCAGCAAACTGCAAAACTAAAATGCAACACAGGTATAGAATGTAGATGGATAGTATACTTGACGACACAGAGGTAGGTACAGCAGTGGCCTACTGTACCGTAATGCTATATATTATATACTGGTGGTAAGCAAACTGTGCAAAACTGAAATGCACCACAGGTATGGATGGATAGTATACTTGACGACACAGAGGTAGGTACAGCAGTGGCCTACTGTACCGTAATGCTATATATTATATACTGGTGGTCAGCAAACTATGCAAAACTGAAAGGCACCACAGGTATGGATGGATAGTATACTTGACGACACAGAGGTAGGTACAGCAGTGGCCTTCTGTACCGTACTCCTATATATAATATACTGGTGGTCAGCAAAATGATGCACTGTACTCCTACTATATGCTGTCTACAATGCAGCACAGATATGGAGTGTTTTTCAGGCAGACAATGTATACTGGTGGTCACTGGTCAGCAAAACTCTGCACTGTACTGCTATATATATTATACTGGTGGTCCCCAGTCCCCACAATAAAGCAGCACACTGAGCTCAGATATGGAGTGTTTTTCAGGCAGACAACGTATACTGGTGGTCACTGTCAGCAAAACTCTGCACTGTACTCCACCTATATATATTATACTGGTGGTCCCCAGTCCCCACAATAAAGCAGCACACTGAGCACAGTTAAGGAGCGTTTTTTTCAGGCAGAGAACGGATAAAACTGGTGGTCACTGATCAGCAAAACTCTGCACTGTACTCCTCCTATATTATACAGCTGCTCCCCAGTCCTCCCCACAATTAAGCAATAAAGCACAATCAAGTTCAACAATAAACGGAGAGGACGCCAGCCACGTACTCTCCCTAACATTTCCAATGCACGAGTGAAAATGGCGGCGACGCGCGGCTGCTTATATAGAATTCGAATCTCGTGAGAATCCGACAGCGGGATGATGACGTTCGGGCGCGCTCGGGTTAACCAAGCCATATGGGAGAATCCGAGTATGGCTCGGACCCGTGTAAAAAGGGTGAAGTTCGGGGGGGTTCGATTTCCGAGGAACCGAACCCGCTCATCACTAAATGTCATCCCACTATTATAATGAGATAGTAAAAAAATCTTACATAAGTCCAAATCTCACATAAGCCAAAATCGTAAGCACACATAGTCCATATCTCAAGAAAAGTTAGTCAAAATCTGTGGTGCTGGGCTCCACAGTTCAAGGGAAATCACATAGTCAAAATCGCCCATAGCAAGGATCTCACTGTGTGTACACACCTTTAGTCATAATATAATAGATATATTCCATAGACAAAAAACCTTTACGGTTTCACATGTCCCATTAAGGCTTCTTACACATGATCTGGCATTTCAGAAACCTGTTGTAACTCTTCCACTCAAATTCCAAAAAGCAATGGAATTCCGATCATTAAGGCAGACGCCTTAATGGACGTGTTCCTTGCACAATACAGATATGGTATGCCATCACAGCCTGTGGGTAAGTGCAGATTCAGCACTCTCACAGAGTGAAATTGCTGTCACTCACACAATGGTGGAGCTGCTAATTCACAGATTTGTGTGCTCATTGGAATACACACATGCAGTCTATGCAACTGAAGGTCTGAGCAGTTTTGTGGTGCTCCCATCCCACACAGTGCCCATAAACATCCCATTCGGTCACCACAACAATCCCACCTTGTTCCAACATCCTTCTCACTCCATACACCCATCTCACTTAGTATACACATTTAGCTCCCTCAAAATATCTTGGCTAATTGCTAAAACTATAATACCCCATCTACTGTCTATGCATCTACACTTGCTTCCCCTATACACCTCCATGCTGCTGTCTTCCCCAATCCCTACTGCTGTGTTCTCCCATCTGTGCTAGTCTGTATAACTTATCTGTACCATCTGCCTTTCCCCACCTGTGCCTTGTCTGTATCACAGTTTCCTTCTCTATGTGCTGCTCAGTGTTTCCCTCTTCAACGTCACTCTGCCTCCTCCAATACATGGCACACTGTCTTCTCTCCCATCTGAACCAGTTTTCTACCCATCCGTGTCAGTGTTTTCAACCCATCTGCACCACTGTCTCCCTTCCCATACTTGCTGCTTAACCTACCCCCTATTCACACCACTCTTACCCTATTCATGTAGCCGTCATCCTGAAGGTAAGTTTTGAGGGTAACTATTGGGGCGGGTGTTGCCCTATCCAACCCACCCAAGGATTAGGCCTAGCTGCCACCCCCCAAGGGGAGGTAAAGATACTTATCCCCTCCGATTTTGGGACTGTATTCCTCTCATCCATGCTGCTCTGCCTTCCTCATCCGCGCTGTTTCTTTCCATCTGTACTGCTCTTACCCCTCCCACATTTGTGTTGCTTTCCCCCCCTTTTATCCACACTGCACTGTCCACCCATCCACGCAGCTGTCTCCCCACCATCTGTGCCACTGTCTTTCCCCCACCTGTCTTACCTCCCCCCCATCTGTGGGGGTAATTCAGAGTTGATTGTAGATGTGCTAAATTTGGCACATCTACAATCATATACTCTAACATGCGATGGGACACCCAGCACAGGGCTAGCACGCACAGTGCAGCCATTGCGCATTCGCACCCCACAAACTAATTCAGACTGCGATCGCTGCAGTCTGAATTATCCTGTGTTTCTTTGTCACCCCCCCCCATCAATGCTGCTTAGTGTTCCCTCTATCCACACTTCTGTTCCCTCAGCCACAATGCTCTGTCTCCTCCCTCCAATCAACAACACTCTTACCTCATCTGAGCAGCTTTGTCTTCCGCTCAGACCTTCAGTTGCATAGACTGCATGTGTGTATTCCAATGAGCACACAAATCTGTGAATTAGCAGCTCCACCATTGTGTGAGTGACAGCAATCTCACTCTGTGAGAGTGCTGAATCTGCACTTACCCACAGGCTGTGATGGCATCTGAATTGCGCAAGGAACACGTCCATTAAGGCGTCAGCCTTAATGATCGGAATTTCATTGCTTTTTGGAGTTTGAGTGGAAGAGTTGTAGCAGGTTTCTGAAATGCCAGATCATGTGTGAGAAGCCTTAATGGGACATGTGAAACCGTAAGGTTTTTTGTCTATGGAATTTCATAGCTTTTTTTACATTTATTTTTTTTATTCAGAAATGTAAAATTTCACTGTAAGAATAAACATTCGATTTTTTTACTGTTTATCGAAAATGTTCGTATAACATCACTGTTCTATGCAAAATGCAAAAATGCTTTAATGTACAAAAAAAATTGTTAATACTTTTAACTTTGGTCAAAATACTTTTGCTGCCTTTGCGGCTGATGCAGGGTGCTTTGTGCGAACCTTGCTCCCCTCACAAGCCGGTACTGCATCCTGTACATGTGGGATTGGGCTTCAGACTCCGAGATGCCCAATACCAAGTGACTCCAGCCTCTGTATTCATGAGTCATCTAGTCAGGGCTGAATTCAGGGGCGGGTGAACAGGGGTGATAGCCCCCCATAACACAGCCATAGCCATGCTCACCGTTGAGCAGCAGAGAGATCTCCAGCAGCCCCAGGGAGAGCCTGAGGCAGACCGATCTGCTGCAACTTGTGCTTCTTGGCCAGAGGAGATTGCGGGTGCATTATCCCAGTTACGGGTGAGGTGGTAGATGAAGCCTGAGGAACACAATTACGCGCAACATAAATCCCAGAATGTACAGTACCATGAGGGTGTGTGAGAATAGTGTCATCTAGGTGACCAGCACCGTGGGAGACAATTTGAATTAACCCTTAATTAAGTTGCCGTGACAGAGAATTATAGAACTATTTCAGGAGTGTTAAACTAAGTTTAAGGGTGCCACATAGGCCCTCATTCCGAGTTGTTCGCTCGCTAGCTGCTTTTAGCAGCTTTGCACACGCTAAGCCACCGCCTACTGGGAGTGAATCTTAGCTTTGCAGAATTGCAAACAAAAGATTTGCAGAACTGCGAAAAGAAATTAATTTTCAGTTTCTGAGTAGCTCGAGACTTACTCTGCCACTGCGATCAGTTCAGTTAGTTTCGTTGCTGGTTTGACATCACAAACACACCCAGCATTTGCCCAGACACTCCCCCGTTTCTACAGCCACTCCCGCGTTTTTCCCAGAAACTGTAGCGTTTTTTCACACACACACCCATAAAACGGCAAGTTTCCGCCCAGAAACACCCACTTCCTGTCAATCACACTCCGATCACCAGAACAAAGAAATTTCTTCATTAAGCCGTGAGTAAAATACCAAACTTTGTTGCAAATTTACTTGGCGCAGGTGCACTGCAAACATTGCGCATGTGCAGTTTGCGACAAATCGCTCCGTTGCGAAAAAACAACAACGAGCGAACAACTGGGAATGAGGGCCATAGTGCGGTGAGGCACATACCGGCAGCACCCAGGGATAGCAGACAGTTTAATAAAATTTGCATAACAAGAACAGTACAATAAATCACAATTACAGATTAACAATAAACAAAAGAACATGATGTCGATTAACCATATCCATGTATGAATAAGAAAATTGGTCAATACCAGTCTGATAAGTTAGTACTCTAGAAATGATCATATCATATGGTTACTGTCCATGGAGAGAGTCAGAATTGTTTATGGTGGTGAAATAGAGAAATGACTCAAGTTGTTACAATTGTATTTATTGTAAACACTGCTGGAAGTAGCCACATAAACGATACAAGAGTAACTGGTTTACCATACTTTAATTCACATAAGCAGTACAACATAAAAAAGAGATACATATCATACAAATAAAAGAATATTCAGCAGCGGTACAGTATTTTAAAATCACAGTTTTTTCTCTAACGTCCTAGTGGATGCTGGGAACTCCGTAAGGACCATGGGGAATAGCGGGCTCCGAAGGAGGCTGGGCACTCTAGAAAGATTTAGGACTACCTGGTGTGCACTGGCTCCTCCCACTATGACCCTCCTCCAAGCCTCAGTTAGATTTCGTGCCCGGCCGAGGTTGGATGCACACTAGGGGCTCTCCTGAGCCCTTAGAAAGAAAGTATAGTTTTAGGTTTTTTATTTTCAGTGAGACCTGCTGGCAACAGGCTCACTGCAGCGAGGGACTAAGGGGAGAAGAAGCGAACTCGCCTGCTTGCAGCCGGATTGGGCTTCTTAGGCTACTGGACACCATTAGCTCCAGAGAAATCGACCGCAGGCCCAGTCCTTGGTGTTCGGTCCCGGAGCCGCGCCGCCGTCCCCCTTACAGAGCCAGAAGCAAGAAGAGGTCCGGAAAAACGGCGGCAGAAGACATCAGTCTTCACCAAGGTAGCGCACAGCACTGCAGCTGTGCGCCATTGCTCCTCATGCACACTTCACACTCCGGTCACTGAGGGTGCAGGGCGCTTGGGGGGGGGGCGCCCTGAGCTGCAATAAAAACACCTTGGCTGGCAAAAATACCACAATATATAGCCCTAGAGGCTATATATGTGGTAAATACCCCTGCCAGAATCCAGAAAAAAGCGGGAGAATAGGCTGCAGAAAAGGGGCGGAGCTATCTCCCTCAGACACACTGGCGCCATTTCTCCTTCACAGATCCGCTGGAAGGAAGCTCCCTGGCTCTCCCCTGCAGTCTACACTTCAGAACAGGGTAAAAACAGAGAGGGGGGGCACTAAATTTGGGCGCAATACATATATAATATAAAAAGCAGCTATAGGGGACATAACTCAGTTAGTCCCTGCATTATATAGCGCTCTGGTGTATGCTGGCATACTCTCACTCTGTCCCCCCCAAAGGGCTTTTGTGGGTCCTGTCCTCATTCGGAGCATTCCTTGTGTGTGTGCGGTGTGTCGGTACGGCTGTGTCGACATGTTTGATGAGGATAATGATGTGGAGGCGGAGCAGATGCCTTTAGAAGGGATGTCACCCCCTGCGGGGCAGACACCTGAGTGGATGGGCTTGTGGAAAGTAATGAGTGCACGTATAGACTCCTTATATAAGAAAATCGACGACATGCCAAATGTGGGACAGCCGACTTCTCAGCTCGTGCCTGCCCAGGCGTCGCATGGGTCGTCAGGGGCTCTAAAACGCCCGCTACCTCAAGCAGACCCAGATGTCGACACTGATACTGACACCAGTGTCGACGACGATGAGTCAAACCTGATGCCCACTAAGGCCATTCACTGTATGATTGAGGCAATGAAAGAGGTGTTAAACATTTCTGATATAACTACTGGTACCACTAAAAAGGGTATTATGTTTGGAGAGAAAAAACTACCCGTAGTTTTTCCCCCATCAGATGAATTAAATGAAGTGTGTGAAGAAGCGTGGGCTTTCCCTGATAAAAAATTGGTAATTCCTAAGAAGGTACTAATGGCGTTCCCTTTCCCGCCAGAGGATAGGTCACGTTGGGAAACACCCCCTAGAGTGGATAAAGCGCTCACACGTTTGTCTAAAAAGGTGGCACTACCGTCTCCGGATACGGCCGCCCTCAAGGAACCTGCTGATAGAAAGCAGGAGGCGATCCTGAAGTCTGTATATACACACACAGGCATTATACTTAGGCCAGCTATTGCGTCAGCTTGGATGTGCAGTGCTGCCGCTGCGTGGTCAGATAAACTGTCAGAAAATATTGACACATTAGACAGAGACATGATCCTGTTAACCATAGACCATATAAAAGACTCAGTCTTATATATGAGAGATGCACAGAGGGAAATCTGCCGACTGGCATCTAAAGTAAGTGCATTGTCCATTTCTGCTAGGAGAGGCTTATGGACTCGCCAGTGGACAGGAGATGCAGATTCTAAAAAACACATGGAAGTGTTGCCATATAAGGGTGAGGAATTATTTGGGGATGGTCTCTCGGACCTAGTTTCCACAGCAACGTCTGGGAAGTCAGCATTTTTACCCCATGTCCCCTCACAGCCTAAGAAGGCGCCGTTTTATCAGGTTCAGTCCTTTCGGACCCAGAAAAACAGGCGTGGAAAAGGCGGGTCTTTTCTGTCCAGAGGCAGAGGTAGGGGAAAAAGGCTGCAACAAACAGCAGGTTCCCAGGAGCAAAAGTCCTCCCCCGCTTCTTCTTCCAAGCCCGCCGCATGACGGTGGGGCTCCACAGGCGGAGCCAGGTACGGTTGGGGGTCGCCTCAAAAATTTCAGCGATCAGTGGGTTCGCTCACAGGTGGATCCCTGGATCCTGCAAATAGTATCTCAGGGGTACAAGCTGGAATTCGAGGCGTCCCCACCCCACCGGTTCCTAAAATCTGCCTTGCCGATTGCTCCCTCAGACAGGGAGGCGGTGCTAACGGCAATTCACAAGCTGTATTCCCAGCAGGTGATAATCAAGGTACCCCTACTTCAACAAGGCCGGGGTTATTATTCCACACTATTTGTGGTACCGAAACCGGACGGTTCGGTGAGACCCATTCTAAATTTGAAATCCTTGAACACATACATAAAGAAATTCAAGTTCAAGATGGAATCGCTCAGGGCGGTTATTGCAAGCCTGGACGAGGGGGATTACATGGTATCCCTGGACATCAAGGATGCTTACTTGCATGTCCCAATTTACCATCCTCACCAGGAGTACCTCAGATTTGTGGTACAGGATTGCCATTACCAATTCCAGACGCTGCCGTTTGGACTGTCCACGGCACCGAGGGTATTTACCAAGGTTATGGCGGAAATGATGATACTCCTTCGAAGAAAGGGAGTTTTCATTATCCCGTACTTGGACGATCTCCTAATAAAAGCGAGGTCCAAGGAACAGTTGTTGGTGGGAGTAGCACTATCCCAGGAAGTGCTGCACCAACACGGCTGGATTCTGAATATCCCAAAGTCACAGCTGGTTCCGACGACACGGCTACTGTTCCTGGGTATGATTCTGGATACAGTCCAGAGAAAAGTGTTTCTCCCGGAGGAGAAAGCCAGGGAGTTGTCATCTCTAGTCAGAGACCTCCTGAAACCAAAACAGGTATCAGTGCATCACTGCACGCGGGTCCTGGGAAAGATGGTGGCTTCTTACGAAGCAATTCCCTTCGGCAGGTTCCATGCCAGAATCTTTCAGTGGGACCTGTTGGACCAGTGGTCCGGATCGCATCTTCAGATGCATCGCTTAATAACCCTGTCTCCAAGAACCAGGGTGTCTCTACTGTGGTGGCTGCAGAGTGCCCATCTTCTAGAGGGCCGCAGGTTCGGCATACAGGACTGGGTCCTGGTGACCACGGATGCCAGCCTTCGAGGCTGGGGGGCAGTCACACAGGGAAGAAACTTCCAAGGACTATGGTCGAGTCAGGAGACTTCCCTTCACATAAATATTCTGGAACTAAGGGCCATCTACAATGCCCTAAGTCAAGCAAAATCCCTGCTCCTACACCAGCCGGTGCTGATCCAGTCAGACAACATCACGGCAGTCGCCCATGTAAATCGACAGGGCGGCACAAGAAGCAGGATGGCGATGGCAGAAGCCACAAAAATTCTCCGATGGGCTGAGAATCATGTACTAGCACTGTCAGCAGTGTTCATTCCGGGAGTGGACAACTGGGAAGCAGACTTCCTCAGCAGACACGTCCTCCACCCGGGGGAGTGGGGACTTCACCTAGAAGTCTTCCAGATGCTGATAAACCGTTGGGAAAAACCACAGGTGGACATGATGGCGTCCCGCCTCAACAAAAAGTTAAAAAGATATTGCGCCAGGTCAAGGGACCCTCAGGCGATAGCTGTGGACGCTCTAGTGACACCGTGGGTGTACCAGTCGGTTTATGTGTTCCCTCCTCTGCCTCTCATACCAAAGGTATTGAGAATAATAAGAAGGCGAGGAGTAAACACAATTCTCGTGGTTCCGGATTGGCCAAGACGAGCGTGGTACCCGGAACTTCAAGAGATGCTCACAGAGGACCTGTGGCCTCTACCGCTCAGACAGGACCTGCTACAGCAGGGGCCCTGTCTGTTCCAAGACTTACCGCGGCTGCGTTTGACGGCATGGCGGTTGAACACCGGATCCTGAAGGAAAAGGGTATTCCGGAAGAAGTCATTCCTACGCTTATTAAGGCCAGGAAAGATGTTACGGCTAAGCATTATCACCGCATATGGCGGAAATATGTTGCATGGTGCGAGGCCAAAAAGGCCCCAACAGAGGAATTTCAACTAGGTCGATTTCTGCATTTCCTGCAAGCAGGAGTGAATATGGGCCTAAAACTAGGCTCCATTAAAGTACAGATCTCGGCTCTGTCGATTTTCTTTCAAAAAGAACTAGCTTTAGTACCTGAAGTTCAGACATTTGTGAAAGGAGTGCTGCATATTCAGCCCCCGTTTGTGCCTCCTGTGGCACCTTGGGATCTCAACGTGATGTTGAGTTTCTTAAAATCACATTGGTTTGAGCCACTAAAAACCGTGGATCTGAAATATCTCACGTGGAAAGTGGTCATGTTATTGGCCTTGGCTTCAACCAGGCGAGTGTCAGAATTGGCGGCTTTATCATGTAAAAGCCCTTATCTGATTTTCCATATGGATAGGGCAGAATTGAGGACCCGTCCCCAATTTCTCCCTAAGGTGGTGTCAGCATTTCACTTGAACCAGCCTATTGTGGTCAGGGCCGGCAACAGAAATCTTGGGGCCCGGTACACTGATATCCCTGTGGGCCCCCCCGATATACAAATATAGGGGCGTGACCACAGAGCTCCTTTTACACATTACGTCAGGCAGAGTCTCCCTTTTTACACATTACAGCAGCAGAGTCCCCTTTTTTACACATTAGGCAGGCAGAGTCACCCCTTTTTTACACATTATGGCAGGCAGTCCCCATTTTTACACATTATGGGAGGGGGAGAGAGAGTTATACTCACCTGTAACGATCCAGCATGCCCCACCATAATGGCCATCCCTACCTTTTCTCGCCCTGCAATCTTCGCTCTTACCTACAGTAATACCAGGTTTACAGGGCAGATGTAATGCATGCACATGCATCCATGATATGTGCCTGCACGCAGCCCATCCCAAAGCCAAAGCCCCAAACTCCTGCTGGAGAGCCGAGTGCACCTGCAGTGCAGACACTTGACTTACCAGACACAGCCGCCGGCGCCGTGAATCAACGAGGCTTAGCCTCCGAGTGACCAGCTTGCTGCACCCCGCCGCAACAAGCTGCCAGCAGTCCCGCAATCCTGCTCCTGCCTGCCTGCTCACGCTCCTCACAGTAGAGACAGGGCGGGCGGGGATGACTGGGAGAGGAGGGGAGGTCCGGAGGTAGCGTTGTGTGACAGCTGACCTGGGGCTGGGCTTGGGGATGCTAAGTGGTGACCACAGATCATGGGGGTGGGGGAGCTGAAAAAAAAGGTCAGTTATTGATTACTTTTAACTGCACAGCGGGCGGCCCGCAGCTGGCGCAATGCCGCAATATATATATAATTATTTAGATCTGTTACATGCTGCCGCCGCTGGACCTTGGGGCCCCTCACAACGTCGGGGCCCGGGACGGCTGTCCCCTTTGACCCCCCCTGTCGCCGGGCCTGATTGTGGTGCCGGCGGCTACTAGTGAATTGGAGGACTCCAAGTTGCTAGACGTTGTCAGGGCCCTGAAAATATATGTTTCCAGGACGGCTGGAGTCAGAAAATCTGACTCGCTGTTTATCCTGTATGCACCCAACAAGCTGGGTGCTCCTGCTTCTAAGCAGTCTATTGCTCGCTGGATTTGTAGTACAATTCAGCTTGCACATTCTGTGACAGGCATACCACAGCCAAAATCTGTAAAGGCCCATTCCACAAGGAAGGTGGGCTCATCTTGGGCGGCTGCCCGAGGGGTCTCGGCTTTACAACTTTGCCGAGCAGCTACTTGGTCAGGGGCAAATACGTTTGCAAAATTCTACAAATTTGATACCCTGGCTGAGGAGGACCTGGAGTTCTCTCATTCAGTGCTACAGAGTCATCCGCACTCTCCCGCCCGTTTGGGAGCTTTGGTATAATCCCCATGGTCCTTACGGAGTTCCCAGCATCCACTAGGACGTTAGAGAAAATAAGAATTTACTCACCGGTAATTCTATTTCTCGTAGTCCGTAGTGGATGCTGGGCGCCCATCCCAAGTGCGGATTGTCTGCAATACTTGTAAATAGTTATTGTTAACTAAAGGGTTATTGTTGAGCCATCTGTTGAGAGGCTCAGTTGTTTTCATACTGTCAAACTGGATATAGTATCACGAGTTGTACGGTGTGATTGGTGTGGCTGGTAAGACTCTTACCCGGGATTCTAAATCCTTCCTTATTATGTCTGCTCGTCCGGGCACGGTGTCCTAACTGAGGCTTGGAGGAGGGTCATAGTGGGAGGAGCCAGTGCACACCAGGTAGTCCTAAATCTTTCTAGAGTGCCCAGCCTCTTTCGGAGCCCGCTATTCCCCATGGTCCTTACGGAGTTCCCAGCATCCACTACGGACTACGAGAAATAGAATTACCGGTGAGTAAATTCTTATTTTATTTTCCACACTTTGGGGGTGATTCAGACCTGATCGTAGCTGTGCTAAATTTAGCACATCTACGATCATCCACACTGACATGCGGGGGGACACCCAGCACAGACCTGTGTGCTGGTCGGGAGTTACTTGTCATTGTGATGGTCGCAGAGGCTGCGTGTGACGTCACACAGCCACTACAGCCTGCCCCCTGCACAGTCTGGCCACGCCTGCATTGGCCGGACCACTCCCACATAATGGCGGCCAAATGCCGTTGTGCCGCCCCCTCCCGCCCAGCGTCCGCCTCTGCCTGTCAATCAGGCAGAGGCGATCGCTGGGCTATGACAGCCGTCGGATGAACGGCAGCGTGCGATCAGGTCAGAATGACCCCCTTTATTATCACTTGCACTTTTATTCGTGTTTATAAAAGCCAGCAAAATATAAGTTGAATCTTAAAATGAGTGAAAACTCACCATAATGGTGTGTGACTTGATAAAAACAGTCCAACTACATACACACATATGCGCACAGTATTTCTCTTTGAAAAAGTCACGGGTCACGTGACGAAACACGTCAGGACTCTGCCTCACTGGTCACTGAACTGACTATACGGCCTGGGACGCATCTGCAATCACCCCGCTCCATTGGATACAGCAGCGGGGTGACACGCGTACCTAGACAACAGGCAGCCGTTATACGGGATTTGTGCGGCAGCCTAAAGCCATTCATCTCAGCGTTCCCCTTCTACCATCAACGGACGACACACGTCCAGGGAACTCTGGAGGAGACCCACGTGCAGTGGGACCACCGCGGCTGAACGTAAGTGGCTGTCCGCACACCTGCTTCCTCCCCGAGATTCTGTAGCGGGCTGAGCTCGCCTGGGGAAATTGAGGACAATATCGCCAGCAGGTTACCTGTGACTCACACGGTCATATAAGTTACCCATCCTCCAGCTTTATAACAGACTGGGCACACATTGGCTATTCCCCGGGGACGCTCGGGTTCACCAGCCCCATTGGAGAGGTAACAAAACAATAACATCATTTTATACACATCGGCTCTCTGAACTTTGGAATTTATCATAAGCGGTTAAATATATCCTAAGAGCCTACAATTGCAATCAGCAACTATTGCACACAAAAGTAACTGTGCTTAATATAAATAACCACTTCACAGCAGGACTGGTTACAGAGTTGCATGTTTATTGGAAATTAGCCTGTTACATTTGGATAATAAGTAGCTACTTATTTCATTCTATGGTTTTAGCTAGCTACTGGACTATTTATATATATATATATATAATCCGTGTGAGTCTTTTACTTCTATATATCGTGGCTTTTCAGTGATTAGGCTAGCATAAAATATGTATATTTATTAGTTGTTCTAAAAGTGTTTTTATTCATTTTTATATTAACCCACAGGTTCTCAAACTCGGTCCTCAGGACCCCACACAGTGCATGTTTTGCAGGTCTCCTCACAGAATCGCAAGTGAAATAATTAGCTCCACCTGTGGACCTTTTACAATGTGTCAGTGAGTAATTAATACACCTGTGCACCTACTGGGTTACCTGCAAAACATGCACTGTGTGGGGTCCTGAGGACCGAGTTTGAGAACCTCTGTAATTAATAAATATATATTTCCAATTCTTATTGACCCTTTGGTTGTGTTCAGGGTAATAATAAGAATTAAAAAATGGTGATAATGTGGGCGCTCAAGGGAATTTTAAATACAACAGCTGCTGGTTTTGTAAAGAATCAATATCATTTATTGGTACAAATAAAAATTATCTAAAAAGAGCAAATCAACATATATTGTTCGGTTGCCCTTAATGGCAACTGATAACAAATTAATAAAACATGTTACAATGATAATAAGGTAGTTTAAAAGATATTGTTAGTGAACACTGTGTCCTGGGTCCCGGGACTTTAAGTAATGTTAGTGCACTATCCCAGATTTCAATTGTTAGTTCTCTTGCATGCATGCATATAACTGTTAGTAGTTAATAGGAATTGAGTGCTGTTACTGGCTCAAATGCACTTTGCGGGATAAAAGAAGATAAAGGCTAAGGATGAACAATGCCTGTTTATACTTCACCAATTGGTGTGGCTGAATTGGTGGTATGCCAGTCCCGCAACTGTCTCACTCCGTGCGACTGGCCGCACTGCGGCGGTTTCTCTTGGGGCCGTGCCTGATGTATATGGCACAGTGTCCTGCAGGCTTGTGTTCGGCTACGTCTGGAGCGGAGACAGAGAGCCGTGTGTGGAGATCCTGGGTAGCAGGGGACGCTACGATGCCGCGGTTCGCGACTTCCGGTTACGGTGCTTCCGGCTTCCGGTTTGCGGTCCACCTGCGTTCCACAGTTCTGCAAGTCACCTGACGCGTTTCTCCGCCTCCACAATGGGCGGTTTCTTCAGAATTTACTTACCGATAATTCTATTTCTCGTAGTCCGTAGTGGATGCTGGGAACTCCGTAAGGACCATGGGGAATAGCGGCTCCGCAGGAGAATGGGCACAAAAGTAAAGCTTTAGGACTACCTGGTGTGCACTGGCTCCTCCCCCTATGACCCTCCTCCAAGCCTCAGTTAGGATACTGTGCCCGGACGAGCGTACACAATAAGGAAGGATTCATGAATCCCGGGTAAGACTCATACCAGCCACACCAATCACACCGTACAACTTGTGATATGAACCCAGTTAACAGCATGATAACAGAAGGAGCCTCTGGAAAGATGGCTCACAACAACAATAACCCGAATTAGTTAACAATAACTATGTACAAGTATTGCAGACAATCCGCACTTGGGATGGGCGTCCAGCATCCAATACGGACTACGAGAAATAGAATTATCGGTAAGTAAATTCTTATTTTCTCCGACGTCCTAGTGGATGCTGGGAACTCCGTAAGGACCATAGGGATTATACCAAAGCTCCCAAACGGGCGGGAGAGTGCGGATGACTCTGCAGCACCGAATGAGAGAACTCCAGGTCCTCCTCAGCCAGGGTATCAAATTTGTAGAATTTAGCAAACGTATTTGCCCCTGACCAAGTAGCTGCTCGGCAAAGTTGTAGAGCCGAGACCCCTCGGGCAGCCGCCCAAGAAGAGCCCACCTTCCGTGTGGAATGGGCTTTTACAGATTTTGGCTGTGGCAGGCCTGCCACAGAATGTGCAAGCTGAATTGTACTACAAATCCAACGAGCAATAGTCTGCTTAGAAGCAGGAGCACCCAGCTTGTTGGGTGCATACAGAATAAATAGCGAGTCAGATTTTCTGACTCCAGCCGTCCTGGAAACATATTTTCAGGGCCCTGACTACGTCCAGCAACTTGGAGTCCTCCAAGTCCCTAGTAGCCGCAGGTACCACAATAGGCTGGTTCAGGTGAAACGCTGAAACCACCTTAGGGAGAAATTGAGGACGAGTCCTCAATTCTGCCCTGTCCGTATGAAAAATCAGGTAAGGGCTTTTACAGGATAAAGCCGCCAATTTTGACACGCGCCTGGCCGAAGCCAAGGCCAACAACATGACCACTTTCCACGTGAGATATTTTAAATCCACAGATTTAAGCGGTTCAAACCAATGTGATTTTAGGAACCCCAAAACTACATTGAGATCCCAAGGTGCCACTGGAGGCACAAAAGGAGGCTGTATATGCAGCAACCCCTTGACAAACGTCTGAACTTCAGGCACTGAAGCCAGTTCTTTCTGGAAGAAAATCAACAGGGCCGAAATCTGAACCTTTATGGATCCCAATTTGAGGCCAATAGACACTCCTGTTTGCAGGAAATGTAGGAATCGACCCAGTTGAAATTCCTCCGTAGGGGCCTTCCTGGCCTCGCACCAAGCAACGTATTTCCGCCAAATGCGGTGATAATGCTTTATGGTTACATCCTTCCTGGCTTTGATCAGGGTAGGGATGACTTCCTCCGGAATGCCTTTCTCTTTCAGGATCCGGCGTTCAACCGCCATGCCGTCAAACGCAGCCGCGGTAAGTCTTGGAACAGACAGGGTCCTTGCTGGAGCAGGTCCCTTCTTAGAGGTAGAGGCCATGGGTCCTCTGTGAGCATCTCTTGAAGTTCCGGGTACCAAGTCCTTCTTGGCCAATCCGGAGCCACGAGTATAGTTCTCACTCCTCTCCGTCTTATAATTCTCAGTACCTTGGGTATGAGAGGCAGAGGAGGGAACACATACACTGACTGGTACACCCACGGTGTTACCAGAGCGTCCACAGCTATTGCCTGAGGGTCCCTTGACCTGGCGCAATACCTGTCCAGTTTTTTGTTGAGGCGGGACGCCATCATGTCCACCTTTGGTTTTTCCCAACGGTTCACAATCATGTGGAAGACTTCCGTGTGAAGTCCCCACTCTCCCGGGTGGAGGTCGTGCCTGCTGAGGAAGTCTGCTTCCCAGTTGTCCACTCCCGGAATGAACACTGCTGACAGTGCTATCACATGATTTTCCGCCCAGCGAAGAATCCTTGCAACTTCTGCCATTGCCCTCCTGCTTCTTGTGCCGCCCTGTCTGTTTACGTGGGCGACTGACGTGATGTTGTCCGACTGGATCAGTATCGGCAGACCTTGAAGCAGAGGTCTTGCTTGGCTTAGAGCACTGTAAATGGCCCTCAACTCCAGAATATTTATGTGAAGTGATGTCTCCAGGCTTGACCACAAGCCCTGGAAATTTCTTCCCTGTGTGACTGCTCCCCAGCCTCGCAGGCTGGCATCTGTGGTCACCAGGACCCAGTCCTGAATGCCGAATCTGCGGCCCTCGAGAAGATGAGCACTCTGCAACCACCACAGGAGAGACACCCTTGTCCTTGGAGACAGGGTTATCCGCTGATGCATCTGAAGATGCGATCCGGACCATTTGTCCAGCAGGTCCCACTGGAATGTTCTTGCGTGGAATCTGCCGAATGGGATTGCTTCGTAGGAAGCCACCATTTTTCCCAGGACCCTTGTGCATTGATGCACTGATACTTGGCCTGGTTTTAGTAGGTTTCTGACTAGATCGGATAACTCCCTGGCTTTCTCTTCCGGGAGAAACACCTTTTTCTGGACTGTGTCCAGGATCATTCCAAGGAATAGAAGACGTGTCGTCGGGATCAGCTGCGATTTTGGGATATTGAGAATCCAACCGTGCTGCCGCAGCACTACTTGAGATAGTGCTACTCCGACTACCAACTGTTCCCTGGATCTTGCCCTTATCAGGAGATCGTCCAAGTAAGGGATAATCAAAACTCCTTTCTTTCGAAGGAGTATCATCATTTCGGCCATTACTTTGGTAAAGACCCGGGGCGCCGTGGACAATCCAAACGGCAGCGTCTGAAACTGATAGTGGCAGTTCTGTACCACAAACCTGAGGTACCCTTGATGAGAAGGGTAAATTGGGACATGGAGGTAAGCATCCTTGATGTCCAGAGACACCATATAATCCCCTTCTTCCAGGTTCGCGATCACTGCTCTGAGTGACTCCATCTTGAATTTGAACCTCTGTATGTAAGTGTTCAAAGATTTTAGATTTAAAATAGGTCTCACCGAGCCGTCCGGCTTCGGTACCACAAACAGTGTGGAATAATACCCCTTTCCCTGTTGCAGGAGGGGTACCTTGATTATCACCCGCTGGGAATACAGCTTGTGAATGGCTTCCAATACCGCCTCCCTGTCGGAGGGAGACGTCGGTAAAGCAGACTTTAGGAAACGGCGAGGGGGAGACGTCTCGAATTCCAATTTGTACCCCTGAGATACCACCTGAAGGATCCAGGGGTCCACTTGTGAGTGAGCCCACTGCGCGCTGAAATTCTTGAGACGGGCCCCTACCGTACCCGAGTCCGCTTGTAAAGCCCCAGCGTCATGCTGAGGACTTGGCAGAAGCGGGAGAGGGCTTCTGTTCCTGGGAACTGGCTGTCTGCTGCAGCCTTTTTCCTCTTCCTCTGCCACGGGGCAGAAAAGAGGAGCCTTTTGCCCTCTTACCCTTATGGGGCCGAAAGGACTGCCCCGGCGTCTTCTTATGTTGAGAGGCTACCTGGGGTAAAAATGTGGATTTCCCAGCAGTCGCCGTGGCCACCAGGTCTGATAGACCTACCCCAAATAACTCCTCCCCTTTATAAAGGTAATACTTCCATATGCCTTTTGGAATCCGCATCACCTGACCACTGCCGCGTCCATAACCCCCTTCTGGCAGAAATGGACAGCGCACTTACTCTTGATGCCAGTCGGCAAATATCCCTCTGTGCATCACGCATATATAAAAATGCATCTTTTAAATGCTCTATAGTCAGTAATATATTATCCCTATCCAGGGTATCAATATTGTCAGTCAGGGAATCCGACCAAGCCACCCCAGCACTGCACATCCAGGCTGAGGCGATTGCTGGTCGCAGTATAACACCAGTATGTGTGTATATACATTTTAGGATATTCTCCTGCTTTCTGTCAGCAGGTTCCTTAAGGGCGGCCGTATCAGGAGACGGTAGTGCCACTTGTTTTGACAAGCGTGTGAGCGCTTTATCCACCCTAGGGGGTGTTTCCCAACGTGCCCTATCCTCTGGCGGGAAAGGGTATGATGCCAATAACTTTTTAGGAATTATCAGTTTTTTATCGGGGGAAACCCACGCTTCATCACACACTTCATTTAATTCATCAGATGCAGGAAAAACTACGGGTAGTTTTTTCTCACCAAACATAGGCCCTCATTCCGAGTTGTTCGCTCGGTATTTTTCATCGCATCGCAATGAAAATCCGCTTAGTACGCATGCGCAATGTTCGCACTGCGACTGCGCCAAGTAACTTTGCTATGTAGAAAGTAATTTTACTCACGGCTTTTTCATCGCTCCGGCGATCGTAATGTGATTGACAGGAAATGGGTGTTACTGGGCGGAAACACGGCGTTTCAGGGGCGTGTGGCTGAAAACGCTACCGTTTCCGGAAAAAACGCAGGAGTGGCCGGAGAAACGGTGGGAGTGCCTGGGCGAACGCTGGGTGTGTTTGTGACGTCAACCAGGAACGACAAGCACTGAACTGATCGCACAGGCAGAGTAAGTCTGAAGCTACTCTGAAACTGCTAAGTAGTTAGTAATCGCAATATTGCGAATACATCGGTCGCAATTTTAAGAAGCTAAGATTCACTCCCAGTAGGCGGCGGCTTAGCGTGTGTAACTCTGCTAAATTCGCCTTGCGACCGATCAACTCGGAATGAGGGCCATAATACCCTTTTTAGTGGTACTTGTACTGTCAGAAATGTGTAAAACATCTTTCATTGCCTCAATCATGTAACGTGTGGCCCTACTGGAAGTCACATTTGTCTCTTCACCGTCGACACTGGAGTCAGTATCCGTGTCGGTGTCTGTATCTGCCATCTGAGGTAACGGGCGTTTTAGAGCCCCTGATGGCCTTTGAGACGCCTGGACAGGCACAAGCTGAGTAGCCGGCTGTCTCATGTCATCAACTGTCTTTTGTAAAGAGCTGACACTATCATGTAAGTCCTTCCATAAGTTCATCCACTCAGGTGTCGACTCCCTAGGGGGTGACATCACCATTACCGGCAATTGCTCCGCCTCCACATCATTTTCCTCCTCATACATGTCGACACAATCGTACCGACACACAGCCCACACACAGGGAATGCTCTCATAGAGGACAGGACCCCACTAGCCCTTTGGGGAGACAGAGGGAGAGTATGCCAGCACACACCAGAGCGCTATATATATATATATATATATATATATATATAGGGATAACCTTATATAAGTGTTTTTCCCCTTATAGCTGCTGTTATGTTAATACTGCGTCCAATTAGTGCCCCCCTCTCTTGTTTTACCCTTTTCTGTAGTGCAGGACTGCAGGGGAAAGTCAGGGAGACGTCCTTCCAGCGGAGCTGTGAGGGAAAATGGCGCCTGTGTGCTGAGGAGATAGGCTCCGCCCCCTTCTCTGCGGACTTTTCTCCCGCTTTTTGCTGTATTCTGGCAGGGGTTAAAATACATCCATATAGCCCTGGGGGCTATATGTGAGGTATTTTCGCCAGCCAAGGTGTTTTTATTGCTGCTCAGGGCGCCCCCCCCCAGCGCCCTGCACCCTCAGTGACCAGAGTGTAAAGTGTGCCTGAGGAGCAATGGCGCACAGTTGCAGTGCTGTGCGCTACCTTGGTGAAGACTGATGTCTTCTGCCGCCGATTTTCCGGACCTCTTCTTGCTTCTGGCTCTGTAAGGGGACCGGCGGCGCGGCTCTGGGACCGGACTCCGAGGCTGGGCCTGTGTTCGGTCCCTCTGGAGCTAATGGTGTCCAGTAGCCAAGAAGCCCAAGCTGGCTGCAAGCAGGCAGGTTCGCTTCTTCTCCCCTTAGTCCCTCGATGCAGTGAGCCTGTTGCCAGCAGGTCTCACTGAAAATAAAAAACCTAAAACTAAACTTTTTCTTAGAAACTCAGGAGAGTCCTAGAATGCACCCTTCTCGGCCGGGCACAAAAATCTAACTGAGGCTTGGAGGAGGGTCATAGGGGGAGGAGCCAGTGCACACCAGGTAGTCCTAAAGCTTTACTTTTGTGCCCAGTCTCCTGCGGAGCCGCTATTCCCCATGGTCCTTACGGAGTTCCCAGCATCCACTAGGACGTCAGAGAAATAATGTTATAATGACATGAGCGCCTCTATTCTTTCCCATATACGAACAGTGGCCTGACACACAAACACATATGCACAGTGGCCTGGTATACTGTACACACACACACATTGGCCTGTCACACACACATATACATATAGCGGCCTGACAACCACACATGCACATTTACGCACAGCGCCTAACACACACACACATATATATGCAAAGCAGCCTGGCACATACATACATATATATATATATATATATTTATTAAGAATTTACTTACCGATAATTCTATTTCTCGTAGTCCGTAGTGGATGCTGGGGACTCCGTCAGGACCATGGGGATTAGCGGCTCCGCAGGAGACAGGGCACAAAAGTAAAAGCTTTAGGATCAGGTGGTGTGCACTGGCTCCTCCCCCTATGACCCTCCTCCAAGCCTCAGTTAGGATACTGTGCCCGGACGAGCGTACACAATAAGGAAGGATTTTGAATCCCGGGTAAGACTCATACCAGCCACACCAATCACACTGTACAACCTGTGATCTGAACCCAGTTAACAGCATGATAACAGCGGAGCATCTGAAAAGATGGCTCACAACAATAATAACCCGATTTTTGTAACAATAACTATGTACAAGTATTGCAGACAATCCGCACTTGGGATGGGCGCCCAGCATCCACTACGGACTACGAGAAATAGAATTATCGGTAAGTAAATTCTTATTTTCTCTGACGTCCTAAGTGGATGCTGGGGACTCCGTCAGGACCATGGGGATTATACCAAAGCTCCCAAACGGGCGGGAGAGTGCGGATGACTCTGCAGCACCGAATGAGAGAACTCCAGGTCCTCCTCAGTCAGGGTGTGCCCCTGACCAAGTATCAGCTCGGCAAAGTTGTAAAGCCGAGACCCCTCGGGCAGCCGCCCAAGATGAGCCCACCTTCCTTGTGGAATGGGCATTTACATATTTTGGCTGTGGCAGGCCTGCCACAGAATGTGCAAGCTGAATTGTACTACACATCCAACTAGCAATCGTCTGCTTAGAAGCAAGAGCACCCAGTTTGTTGGGTGCATACAGGATAACAGCAAGTCAGTTTTCCTGACTCCAGCCGTCCTGGAAACTATATTTTCAGGGCCCTGACAACATCTAGCAACTTGGAGTCCTCCAAGTCCCTAGTAGCCGCAGGTACCACAATAAGCTGGTTCGGGTGAAACACTGACACCACCTTAGGGAGAAACTGGGGATGAGTCCGCAGCTCTGCCCTGTCCGAATGGACAATCAGATATGGGCTTTTTTGAGACAAACGCCGCCAATTCTGACACTCGCCTGGCCGAGGCCAGGGCCAACAGCATGGTCACTTTCCCTGTGAGATATTTCAAATCCACAGATTTGAGCGGTTTAAACCAATGTGATTTTAGGAATCCAGAACTACGTTGAGATCCCACAGTGCCACTGGAGGCACAAAAGGGGGTTGTATATGCAGTACTCCCTTGACAAACTTCTGGACTTCAGGAACTGAAGCCAATTCTTTCTGGAAGAAAATCGACAGGGCCGAAATTTGAACCTTAATGGACCCCAATTTGAGGCCCATAGACACTCCTGTTTGCAGGAAATGCAGGAAACGACCGAGTTGAAATTTCTTCATGGGGCCTTCCTGGCCTCACACCACGCAACATATTTTCGCCACATGTGGTGATAATGTTGTGCGGTCACCTCCTTCCTGGCTTTGACCAGGGTAGGAATGACCTCTTCCGGAATGCCTTTTTCCCTTAGGATCCGGCGTTCAACCGCCATGCCGTCAAACGCAGCCGCGGTAAGTCTTGGAACAGACATGGTACTTGCTGAAGCAAGTCCCTTCTTAGCGGCAGAGGCCATGAGTCCTCTGTGAGCATCTCTTGAAGTTCCGGGTACCAAGTCCTTCTTGGCCAATCCGGAGCCACGAGTATAGTTCTTACTCCTCTACGTCTTATAATTCTCAATACCTTGGGTATGAGAAGCAGAGGAGGGAAGACATACACCGACTGGTACACCCACGGTGTTACCAGAACGTCCACAGCTATTGCCTGAGGGTCTTTTGACCTGGCGCAATACTTGTCCAGTTTTTTGTTCAGGCGGGACGCCATCATGTCCACCTTTGGTCTTTTCCAACGGTTCACAATCATGTGGAAGACTTCCCGATGAAGTCCCCACTCTACCAGGTGGAGGTTGTGCCTGCTGAGGAAGTCTGCTTCCCAGTTGTCCACTCCCGGAATGAACACTGCTGACAGTGCTATCACATGATTTTCCGCCCAGCGAAAAATCCTTTCAGTTTCTGCCATTGCCCTCCTGCTTCTTGTGCCGCCCTGTCTGTTTACGTGGGCGACTGCCGTGATGTTGTCCCACTGGATCAATACCGGCTGACCTTGAAGCAGAGGTCTTGCTAAGCTTAGAGCATTGTAAATTGCCCTTAGCTCCAGTATATTTATGTGGAGAAAAAACTCCAGACTTGATCACACTCCCTGGAAATTTTTTCCCTGTGTGACTGCTCCCCAGCCTCTCAGGCTGGCCTCCGTGGTCACCAGCATCCAATCCTGAATGCCGAATCTGCGGCCCTCTAGAAGATGAGCACTCTGTAACCACCACAGGAGAGACACCCTTGTCCTTGGAGATAGGGTTATCCGCTGATGCATCTGAAAATGCGATCCGGACCATTTGTCCAGCAGATCCCACTGAAAAGTTCTTGCGTGGAATCTGCCGAATGGAATCGCTTCGTAATAAGCCACCATTTTTCCCAGGACACTTTTCCTGGTTTTAGGAGGTTCCTGACTAGCTCGGATAACTCCCTGGCTTTCTCCTCCGGGAGAAACACCTTTTTCTGGGCTGTGTCCAGAACCATCCCTAGGAACAGCAGACGTGTCGTCGGAAACGACTGCGATTTTGGATATTTAGAATCCACCCGTGCTGTCGTAGAACTACTTGAGATAGTGCTACTCCGACTTCCAACTGTTCTCTGGACCTTGCCCTTATCAGGAGATCGTCCAAGTAAGGGATAATTAAGACGCCTTTTCTTTGAAGAAGAATCATCATTTCGGCCATTACTTTGGTAAAGACCCGGGGTGCCGTGGACAATCCAAACGGCAGCGTCTGAAACTGATAGTGACAGTTCCGTACCACGAACCTGAGGTACCCTTGGTGAGAAGGGCAATTTGGGACATGGAGGTAAGCATCCTTGATGTCCAGGGACACCATATAGTCCCTTTCTTCCTGGTTCGCTATCACTGCTCTGAGTGACTACATCTTGATTTGAACCTTTGTATGTAAGTGTTCAAAGATTTCCCATTTAGAATAGGTCTCACCGAGCCGTCTGGCTTCAGTACCACAATATAGTGTGGAATAATACCCCTTTCCTTGTTGTAGGAGGGGTACTTTGATTATCACCTGCTGGGAATACAGCTTGTGAATTGTTTCCAATACTGCCTCCCTGTCGGAGGAAGACGTTGGTAAAGCAGACATCAGGAGCCTGCGAGGGGGAGACGTCTCGAATCTCCAGTCTGTACCCCTGGGATACTACTTGTAGGATCCAGGGGTCCACTTGCGAGTGAGCCCACTACGCGCTGAAACTCTTGAGACGACCCCCCACCGCACTTGAGTCCGCTTGTACGGCCCCAGCGTCATGCTGAGGACTTGGCAGAAGCTGTGGAGGGCTTCTGTTCCTGGGAATGGGCTGCCTGCTGCAGTCTTCTTCCCTTTCCTCTATCCCTGGGCAGATATGACTGGCCTTTTGCCCGCTTGCCCTTATGGGGACGAAAGGACTGAGGCTGAAAAGACGGTGTCTTTTTCTGCTGAGATGTGATTTGGGGTAAAAAAGGTGGATTTTCCAGCTGTTGCCGAGGCCACCAGGTCCGATGGACCGACCCCAAATAACTCCTCCCCTTTATACGGCAATACTTCCATGTGCCGTTTGGAATCTGCATCACCTGACCACTGTCGTGTCCATAAACATCTTCTGGCAGATATGGACATCGCACTTACTCTTGATGCCAGAGTGCAAATATCCCTCTGTGCATCTCGCATATATAGAAATGCATCCTTTAAATGCTCTATAGTCAATAAAATACTGTCCCTGTCAAGGGTATCAATATTTTCAGTCAGGGAATCCGACCAAGCCACCCCAGCGCTGCACATCCAGGCTGAGGCGATCGCTGGTCGCAGTATAACACCAGTATGTGTGTATATACCTTTTTAGGATATTTTCCAGCCTCTCAGCTGGCTCCTTGAGGGCGGCCCTATCTGGAGACGGTACCGCCACTTGTTTTGATAAGCGTGTGAGCGCCTTATCCACCCTAAAGGGTGTTTCCCAACGCGCCCTAACTTCTGGCGGGAAAGGGTATACCGCCAATAATTTTCTATCGGGGGAAACCCACGCATCATCACACACTTCATTTAATTTATCTGATTCAGGAAAAACTACAGGTAGTTTTTTCACACCCCACATAATACCCTTCTTGTGGTACTTGTAGTATCAGAAATATGTAACACCTCCTTCATTGCCCTTAACATGTAACGTGTGGCCCTAAAGGAAAATACGTTTGTTTCTTCACCGTCGACACTGGAGTCAGTGTCCGTGTCGACCGACTGAGGTAAATGAGCGTTTTACAGCCCCTGACGGTGTTTGAGACGCCTGGACAGGTACTAATTTGTTTGCCGGCCGTCTCATGTCGTCAACCGACCTTGCAGCGTGTTGACATTATCACGTAATTCCTTAAATAAGCCATCCATTCCGGTGTCGACTCCCTAGAGAGTGACATCACCATTTCAGGCAATTGCTCCGCCTCCTCACCAACATAGTCCTCATACATGTCGACACACACGTACCGACACACAGCACACACACAGGGAATGCTCTGATAGAGGACAGGACCCCACTAGCCCTTTGGGGAGACAGAGGGAGAGTTTGCCAGCACACACCAAAAACGCTATAATTATACAGGGACAACCTTTATATAAGTGTTTTTCCCTTATAGCATTTTAATATATATATACATATCGCCAAATAAGTGCCCCCCCTCTCTGTTTTAACCCTGTTTCTGTAGTGCAGTGCAGGGGAGAGCCTGGGAGCCTTCCCACCAGCATTTCTGTGAGGGAAAATGGCGCTGTGTGCTGAGGAGAATAGGCCCCGCCCCCTTTTCGGCGGGCTTCTTCTCCCGTTTTTCTGAGACCTGGCAGGGGTTAAATACATCCATATAGCCCCCAGGGGCTATATGTGATGTATTTTTAGCCAGAATAAGGTACTATCATTGCTGCCCCAGGGCGCCCCCCCCCAGCGCCCTGCACCCTCAGTGACCGCTGCTATGAAGTGTGCTGACAACAATGGCGCACAGCTGCAGTGCTGTGCGCTACCTTATGAAGACTGAAGAGTCTTCTGCCGCCGTTTCTGGACCTTCACTTTTCGGCATCTGCAAGGGGGGTCGGCGGCGCGGCTCCGGGACGAACCCCAGGGTGAGACCTGTGTTCCGACTCCCTCTGGAGCTAATGGTGTCCAGTAGCCTAAGAAGCCAATCCATCCTGCACGCAGGTGAGTTCACTTCTCTCCCCTAAGTCCCTCGTAGCAGTGAGCCTGTTGCCAGCAGGATTCACTGAAAATAAAAAACCTAACAAACTTTTACTCTAAGCAGCTCTTTAGGAGAGCCACCTAGATTGCACCCTTCTCGGCCGGGCACAAAAATCTAACTGAGGCTTGGAGGAGGGTCATAGGGGGAGGAGCCAGTGCACACCACCTGATCCTAAAGCTTTTACTTTTGTGCCCTGTCTCCTGCGGAGCCGCTAATCCCCATGGTCCTGACGGAGTCCCCAGCATCCACTTAGGACGTCAGAGAAATATATATATATATATATATATATATATATATATATATATATATATATATATATATATATATATATATAGATATATATATATATATATATAGATATATATATATATATATAGATATATATAGATAGACACAGCGGACTAGCACACACGCACATATACGCAGAGTGGCCTATAACACACACTCACAAATAAAATAAGATTTTACTCACCGGTAAATCTATTTCTCGTAGTCCGTAGTGGATTCTGGGGACTCCGTAAGGACCATGGGGAATAGACGGCTCCGCAGGAGACTGGGCACATCTAAGAAAGATTTAGGACTATCTGGTGTGCACTGGCTCCTCCCCCTATGACCCTCCTCCAAGCCTCAGTTAGGAACTGTGCCCGGAAGAGCTGACACAATAAGGAAGGATTTTTGAATCCCGGGTAAGACTCATACCAGCCACACCATATAACACGTGATAGGAACCCCGGTTAACAGTATGATAACAAAATGGAGCCTCTGAAGAGATGGCTCACAACAAAACCCGCTTTTTGTAACAATACCTATGTACAGGTATTGCAGACAATCCGCACTTGGGATGGGCGCCCAGCATCCACTACGGACTACGAGAAATAGATTTACCGGTGAGTAAAATCTTATTTTCTCTGACGTCCTAGTGGATGCTGGGGACTCCGTAAGGACCATGGGGATTATACCAAAGCTCCCAAACGGGCGGGAGAGTGCGGATGACTCTGCAGCACCGAATGAGAGAATTCCAGGTCCTCCTCAGCCAGGGTATCAAATTTGTAGAATTTTGCAAACGTGTTTGCCCCCGACCAAGTAGCTGCTCGGCAAAGTTGTAAAGCCGAGACCCCTCGGGCAGCCGCCCAAGATGAGCCCACCTTCCGTGTGGAATGGGCTTTTACAGATTTAGGCTGCGGTAAGCCTACCGCAGAATGCGCCAGCTGAATAGTGCTACAAATCCAGCGCGCAATAGACTGCTTAGAAGCAGGAGCACCCAGCTTGGTGGGTGCATACAGGATAAACAGCGAGTCAGTCTTTCTGACTCCAGCCGTCCTGGAAATATAAATTTTTAGGGCCCTGACTACGTCCAGCAACTTGGAATCCTCCAAGTCCCTAGTAGCCGCAGGCACCACAATAGGTTGGTTCAAGTGAAAAGCTGAGACCACCTTTGGGAGAAACTGAGGACGAGTCCTCAATTCTGCCCTATCCATATGGAAAATCAGATAAGGGCTTTTACAAGACAAAGCCGCCAATTCTGAAACCCGCCTGGCCGACGCCAAGGCCAACAGCATGACCACTTTCCACGTGAGATATTTTAAATCCACAGTCTTAAGTGGTTCGAACCAATGTGATTTCAGGAATGCCAAAACCACATTGAGATCCCAAGGTGCCACTGGGGGCACAAAAGGAGGCTGAATATGCAGTACTCCTTTGACAAAAGTCTGAACTTCGGGCAGTGAAGCCAGTTCTTTTTGGAAGAAAATCGACAGAGACGAAATCTGGACCTTTATGGACCCCAATTTGAGGCCCAACGTCACCCCTGCTTGCAGGAAGTGCAGGAATCGACCCAGTTGAAATTCCTCCGTCGGGGCCTTCATGGCCTCACACCAAGCAACATATTTTCGCCAAATGCGGTGATAATGTCTTGCGGTGACATCCTTCCTGGCTTTGATCAGGGTAGGGATGACTTCCTCCGGAATACCCTTTTCCTTCAGGATCCGGTGTTCAACCGCCATGCCGTCAAACGCAGCCGCGGTAAGTCTTGGAACAGACAGGGTCCCTGCTGCAGCAGGTCTTGTCTGAGCGGCAGAGGCCAAGGGTCCTCTGTAAGCATCTCTTGAAGTTCCGGGTACCAAGCTCTTCTTGGCCAATCCGGAACCACGAGTATGGTTTTCACTCCTCGCCTTCTTATTATTCTCAGTACCTTGGGTATGAGAGGCAGAGGAGGAAACACATAACCCGACTGGTACACCCATGGTGTCACTAGAGCGTCCACCGCTATCGCCTGAGGGTCTCTTGACCGGGCGCAATATCTTTTCAACTTCTTGTTGAGGCGGGACGCCATCATGTCTACCTGTGGTTTTTCCCACCGGTTGACCAGCATTTGGAAGACTTCTGGATGAAGTCCCCATTCTCCCGGGTGGAGGTCGTGCCTGCTGAGGAAGTCTGCTTCCCAGTTGTCCACTCCCGGAATGAACACTGCCGTCAGTGCGAACACATGATTCTCTGCCCATCTGAGAATCCTTGTGGCTTCTGCCATCGCCATCCTGCTTCTCGTGCCGCCCTGTCTGTTTACATGGGCGACCGCCGTGATGTTGTCTGACTGGATCAGTACCGGCTGGTTTTGAAGCAGGGGTCTTGCCTGGCTTAGGGCATTGTAAATGGCCCTTAGCTCCAGGATATTTATGTGAAGAGAAATCTCCTGATTTGACCACAGTCCTTGGAAATTTCTTCCCTTTGTGACTGCCCCCCAGCCCCGAAGGCTGGCATCCGTGGTCACCAGGACCCAGTCCTGTATTCCGAATCTGCGGCCCTCTAGTAGATGAGCCCTCTGCAGCCACCACAGCAGCGACACCCTGGTTCTGGCCGATAGGGTTATCCGCTGTTGCATCTGGAGATGGGACACGGACCATTTGTCCAACAGGTCCCACTGGAACGTCCTAGCGTGGAACCTTCCGAATGGAATTGCTTCGTACGAAGCTACCATTTTTCCCAGGACTCGTGTGCATTGATGTACCGACACTTTTCCTGGTTTTAGAATGTCTCTGACCAGAGATGACAATTCCTCGGCTTTTTCCAGTGGAAGAAACACTCTTTACTGGTCTGTGTCCAGAATCATTCCCAGGAACAGAAGACGTGTCGTCGGGACCAGCTGTGACTTTGGAATGTTTAGAATCCAGCCGTGCTGTTGTAGCACTTCCTGAGAAAGTGCCACCCCCAAGGTTTTTAAATTTAAGATGGGTCTCACCGAACCGAACCGTCCGGTTTCGGTACCACAAACATTGTGGAGTAGTAACCCTTTCCTTGCTGAAGGAGGGGTACCTTGACGATCACTTTCTGTGAATACAGTTTTTGAATAGCCACCAACACTGCCTCCCTGGCAGAGGGAGTTGCCGGCAAGGCAGATTTTAGGAAACGGCGGGGGGGGAGACGTCTCGAATTCCAGCCTGTACCCCTGAGATACTACTTGAAGGACCCAGGGATCCACTTGTGAGAGAGCCCACTGTGTGCTGAAAAACCTGAGACATGCCCCCACCGTTCCCGATTCCGCCTGAGCAGCCCCAGCGTCATGCTGTGGACTTACCGGACGCAGGGGAGGACTTCTGCTCCTGGGAACTAGCTGTGTGCTGCAGCTTTTTCCCCCTTCCTCTGCCCCTCGGCAGAAAGGATGAGCCTCTAGCCCGCTTATTTTTCTGGGGCCGAAAGGACTGTACCTGATAATACGGTGCTTTCTTTTGCTGTGGGGTAGCCTGTGGCAAAAAAGTCGATTTCCCAGCAGTAGCTGTGGAAACGAGGTCTGAAAGACCTTCCCCAAAAAGTTCCGCCCCTTTATAGGGTAAAACTTCCATGTGCCGCTTGGAGTCGGCATCACCTGATCATTGCCTAGTCCATAACCCCCGTCTGGCGGCAATGGACATAGCGCTTATTTTTGATGCCAGCCGGCAAATATCCCTCTGTGCATCACGCATGTATAAGACCGCGACTTTTATATGGTCAATCATGGTATCAATGTTTTCCGACAGGGAGTCTGACCACGCAGCAGCAGCACTGCACATCCAAGCTGATGCAATAGCGGGTCTCAATATAATGCCAGTGTGTGTGTATATAGCTTTTAGGGTACTTTCCAGCTTTCTATCAGCAGGTTCTTTTAGGGCGGCCGTATCCGGAGACGGTAGTGCCACCTTCTTTGATAAGCGTGTCAATGCTTTATCTACCCTAGGGGGTGTTTCCCAGCGTGACCTATCCTCTGGCGGGAAAGGGTACGCAGCCATTAACCGTTTAGAAATGATCAATTTCTTATCTGGGGAAGTCCACGCTTCCTCACACACCTCATTTAATTCGTCAGATGCAGCAAAAACTACTGGTAGTTTTTTCTCACCAAACATAATACCCTTTTTTGTGGTACCTGGGGTATCATCAGAAATGTGTAAAACATTTTTCATAGCCTCAATCACATAACGGGTGGATCTATTGGAAGGTACACTCGTCTCATCATCGTCGACACTGGAGTCGGTATCCGTGTCGACATCTGTATCTGTCATCTGAGGTAGCGGGCGTTTTATAGCCCCTGATGACATTTGAGACGCTTGGACAGGCACAAGCTGAGTAGCCGGCTGTCCTATGTCGTCAAACCTTTTATGTAAGGAGCTGACACTGTCACGTAATTCCTTCCATAAGTCCATCCACACTGGTGTCGACCCCGCAGGGGGTGACATCACATTCACAGGCATTTGCTCCGCCTCCACATCATTATCCTCATCATACATGTCGACACAGCAGTACCGACACACAGCAGACACACAGGGAATGCTCTTACAGAGGACAGGACCCCACAAAGCCCTTTGGGGAGACAGAGGGAGAGTATGCCAGCACACACCAGGGCGCTATATAACACAGGGATATCACTATACAGAGTGTTTTCCCCTATAGCTGCCTATAATATATATATACTGCGCCTAAATTGTGCCCCCCATCTCTTTTTTACCCTTTCTGTAGTGCAGGACTGCAGGGGAGAGCCAGGGAGCTTTCTTCCAGCGAAGCTGTGAGGGAATAATGGCGCCAGTGTGCTGAAGGAGTTGTATGATATTTTCCTGACGACGGGACTTTGGGTCCCGAAACGTTGAATTAAACTTCAGCTATTTGAAAACCCTGCAGTGCCGTGTTTTGCTCTCTCTGCCAGGAGAGTATCTAGAGGACTATTTATTTACACAAGGGCACGCAGGTACTTGTTATCACTATCATGTAGAGTGCCGATCCAGCAGCATCCCTATATAGAGATATATATATAGAGATATATATATAGAGAGATATTTCTCTATCGTCCTAGTGGATGCTGGGGTTCCTGAAAGGACCATGGGGAATAGCGGCTCCGCAGGAGACAGGGCACAAAAAGTAAAGCTTTTCCAGATCAGGTGGTGTGCACTGGCTCCTCCCCCTATGACCCTCCTCCAGACTCCAGTTAGATTTTTGTGCCCGGCCGAGAAGGGTGCAATCTAGGTGGCTCTCCTAAAGAGCTGCTTAGAAAAAGTTTAGCTAGGTTTTTTATTTTACAGTGATTCCTGCTGGCAACAGGATCACTGCAGCGAGGGACTGAGGGGAGAAGGAGTCAACTCACCTGCGTGCAGGATGGATTGGCTTCTTGGCTACTGGACATCAAGCTCCAGAGGGACGATCACAGGTACAGCCTGGATGGTCACCGGAGCCGCGCCGCCGGCCCCCTTGCAGATGCTGAAGTCAGAAGAGGTCCAGAATCGGCGGCTGAAGACTCCTGCAGTCTTCTAAAGGTAGCGCACAGCACTGCAGCTGTGCGCCATTTTCCTCTCAGCACACTTCACACGGCAGTCACTGAGGGTGCAGGGCGCTGGGAGGGGGGCGCCCTGGGAGGCAAATGTAACCTATATAAAGGCTAAAAATACCTCGCATATAGCCCCCAGAGGCTATATGGAGATATTTAACCCCTGCCTGATTTCTCTAAATAGCGGGAGACGAGCCCGCCAGAAAAGGGGCGGGGCCTATCTCCTCAGCACACGGCGCCATTTCCTCTCACAGCTCCGCTGGTCAGGACGGCTCCCAAGTCTCTCCCCTGCACTGCACTACAGAAACAGGGTAAAACAGAGAGGGGGGGCAAATTTATGGCGATATTTTGATATAACAAAGCAGCTATAAGGGAGCACTTATTATAAGGCTATCCCTGATATATATATATATAGCGCTTTTGGTGTGTGCTGGCAAACTCTCCCTCTGTCTCCCCAAAGGGCTAGTGGGTCCTGTCTTCGTTAGGAGCATTCCCTGTGTGTCTGCTGTGTGTCGGTACGTGTGTGTCGACATGTATGAGGACGATATTGGCGTGGAGGCGGAGCAATTGCCAAATATGAGGATGTCACCCCCTAGGGAGTCGACACCAGAATGGATGCCTTTATTTATGGAATAGTGTCAACACGCTAAAGCAGTCGTTTGACGACATGAGACGGCCGGACAATCAATTAGTGCCTGTCCAGGCGACTCAAACACCGTCAGGGGCTGTGAAACGCCCTTTGCCTCAGTCGGTCGACACAGACCCAGACACAGGCGATGACTCCAGTGGTGACGGTGACGAATCAACCGTATTTTCCAGTAGGGCCACACGTTATATGATTTTGGCAATGAAGGAGGCGTTACATTTAGCTGATACTACAGGTACCACTAAACAGGGTATTATGTGGGGTGTGAAAAAACTACCTATAGTTTTTCCTGAATCAGAAGAACTAAATGACGTGTGTAATGAAGCGTGGGTTGCCCCTGATAAAAAGCTGATAATTTCAAAGAAATTACTGGCATTATACCCTTTCCCGCCAGAGGTTAGGGAGCGCTGGGAAACACCTCCTAGGGTGGACAAGGCGCTAACACGCTTATCTAAACAAGTGGCGTTACCCTCTCCTGAGACGGCCGCACTTAAAGATCCATCAGATAGGAGGATGGAAAATATCCAAAAAAGTATATACACACATGCAGGTGTTATACTACGACCAGCTATAGCGACTGCCTGGATGTGCAGTGCTGGGGTAGTTTGGTCAGAGTCCCTGATTGAAAATATTGATACCCTGGACAGGGACAATATTTTACTGTCGTTAGAACAAATAAAGGATGCATTTCTTTATATGCGTGATGCACAGAGGGATATCTGCACACTGGCATCACGGGTAAGTGCTATGTCCATTTCGGCCAGAAGAGCTTTATGGACGCGACAGTGGACAGGCGATGCGGATTCAAAACGGCATATGGAAGTTTTGCAGTATAAAGGGGAGGAGTTATTTGGAGTCGGTCTATCAGATTTGGTGGCCACGGCTACAGCCGGGAAATCCACCTTTCTACCTCAAGTCACTCCCCAACAGAAAAAGGCACCGACCTTTCAACCGCAGCCCTTTCGTTCCTTTAAAAATAAGAGAGCAAAGGGCTATTCATATCTGCCACGAGGCAGATGTCGAGGGAAGAGACAGCAACAGGCAGCTCCTTCCCAGGATCAGAAGCCCTCCCCGGCTTCTACAAAAGCCTCAGCATGACGCTGGGGCTTCTCAAGCGGACTCGGGGACGGTGGGGGGTCGTCTCAAAAATTACAGCGCGCAGTGGGCTCACTCGCAAGTAGATCCCTGGATCCTGCAGATAATATCTCAGGGGTACAGGTTGGAATTAGAGACAGATCCACCTCGCCGTTTCCTGAAGTCTGCTTTACCAACGTCCCCCTCCGAAAGGGAGACGGTTTTGGAAGCCATTCACAAGCTGTACTCTCAGCAGGTGATAGTCAAGGTACCTCTTCTGCAACAAGGGAAGGGGTATTATTCCACTCTTTTTGTGGTACCGAAGCCGGATGGCTCGGTAAGGCCTATTCTAAATCTGAAGTCCTTGAACCTGTACATACAGAAGTTCAAGTTCAAGATGGAGTCACTCAGAGCAGTGATAGCGAACCTGGAAGAGGGGGACTTTATGGTATCCTTGGACATCAAGGATGCGTATCTCCACGTTCCAATTTACCCCTCACACCAGGGGTACCTCAGGTTCGTTGTACAAAACTGTCACTATCAGTTTCAGACGCTGCCGTTCGGATTGTCCACGGCACCTCGGGTCTTTACAAAGGTAATGGCCGAGATGATGATTCTTCTTCGAAGAAAAGGCGTATTAATTATCCCATACTTGGACGATCTCCTAATAAGGGCAAGGTCCAGAGAACAGCTAGAGATGGGATTAGCACTGTCTCAAGAAGTGCTAAAACAGCACGGGTGGATTCTGAATATTCCAAAATCCCAGTTAATGCCGACAACTCGTCTGCTGTTCCTAGGGATGATTCTGGACACGGTTCAGAAAAAGGTTTTTCTCCCGGAGGAAAAAGCCAAGGAGTTATCCGAGCTTGTCAGGAACCTCCTAAAACCAGGAAAGGTGTCTGTACATCAATGCACAAGAGTCCTGGGAAAAATGGTGGCTTCTTACGAAGCAATTCCATTCGGCAGATTCCACGCAAGAATTTTCCAAAGGGATCTGTTGGACAAATGGTCAGGGTCGCATCTTCAGATGCACCTACGGATAACCCTGTCTCCAAGGACAAGGGTGTCTCTTCTGTGGTGGTTGCAGAGTCCTCATCTATTGGAGGGCCGCAGATTCGGCATACAGGATTGGATCCTGGTGACCACGGACGCCAGCCTGAGAGGCTGGGGAGCAGTCACACAAGGAAGAAACTTCCAGGGAGTATGGACGAGCCTGGAAACGTCTCTTCACATAAACATTCTGGAACTAAGAGCAATATACAATGCTCTAAGCCAGACAGAACCTCTGCTTCAAGGAAAAACGGTGTTGATCCAGTCGGACAACATCACGGCAGTCGCCCATGTGAACAGACAGGGCGGCACAAGAAGCAGGAGTGCAATGGCAGAAGCTGCAAGGATTCTTCGCTGGGCAGAGAATCATGTGATAGCACTGTCAGCAGTGTTCATCCCGGGAGTGGACAACTGGGAAGCAGACTTCCTCAGCAGACACGATCTTCACCCGGGAGAGTGGGGACTTCATCCAGAAGTCTTCCACATGCTGGTAACCCGTTGGGAAAGACCAATGGTGGACATGATGGCGTCTCGCCTCAACAAAAAACTGGACAGGTATTGCGCCAGGTCAAGAGATCCGCAGGCAATAGCTGTGGACGCGCTGGTAACGCCTTGGGTGTACCAGTCGGTGTATGTGTTTCCTCCTCTGCCTCTCATACCAAAAGTATTGAGAATTATACGGCAAAGAGGCGTGAGAACGATACTAGTGGTTCCGGATTGGCCAAGAAGGACTTGGTACCCGGAACTTCAAGAGATGATCACGGAAGATCCGTGGCCTCTACCTCTAAGGAGGGACTTGCTTCAGCAGGGTCCCTGTCTGTTTCAAGACTTACCGCGGCTGCGTTTGACGGCATGGCGGTTGAACGCCGGATCCTAAAGGAAAAAGGCATGCCGGAAGAAGTCATTCCTACTTTGATTAAAGCAAGGAAGGAAGTAACCGTGCAACATTATCACCGAATTTGGCGAAAATATGTTGCGTGGTGCGAAGATCGGAGTGCTCCGACGGAGGAATTTCAACTGGGTCGATTCCTACATTTCCTGCAATCAGGATTGTCTATGGGTCTCAAATTGGGATCTATTAAGGTTCAAATTTCGGCCCTGTCGATTTTCTTTCAAAAAGAATTGGCTTCAGTCCCTGAAGTCCAGACCTTTGTTAAGGGAGTGCTGCATATACAGCCTCCTGTGGTGCCTCCAGTGGCACCGTGGGATCTCAATGTGGTTTTGGACTTCCTAAAATCTCATTGGTTTGAACCACTAAAAAAGGTGGATTTGAAATATCTCACATGGAAAGTGACCATGCTTCTAGCCCTGGCTTCGGCCAGGAGAGTGTCAGAACTGGCAGCTTTATCTTACAAAAGCCCATATCTGATTTTCCATTCGGACAGGGCAGAACTGCGGACTCGTCCGCATTTTCTCCCTAAGGTGGTGTCAGCATTTCATCTGAACCAGCCTATTGTAGTGCCTGCGGCTACAAGTGACTTGGAGGACTCCAAGTTACTGGACGTTGTCAGAGCATTAAAAATATATATTGCAAGGACAGCTGGAGTCAGAAAATCTGACTCGTTGTTTATATTGTATGCACCCAACAAGATGGGTGCTCCTGCGTCTAAGCAGACGATTGCTCGTTGGATCTGTAGCACAATCCAACTTGCACATTCTGTGGCAGGCCTGCCACAGCCTAAATCTGTAAAGGCCCACTCCACAAGGAAGGTGGGCTCATCTTGGGCGGCTGCCCGAGGGGTCTCGGCATTACAACTCTGCCGAGCAGCTACGTGGTCAGGGGAGAACACGTTTGTAAAATTTTACAAATTTGATACTCTGGCTAAGGAGGACCTGGAGTTCTCTCATTCGGTGCTGCAGAGTCATCCGCACTCTCCCGCCCGTTTGGGAGCTTTGGTATAATCCCCATGGTCCTTTCAGGAACCCCAGCATCCACTAGGACGATAGAGAAAATAAGATTTTACTTACCGATAAATCTATTTCTCGGAGTCCGTAGTGGATGCTGGGCGCCCATCCCAAGTGCGGATTATCTGCAATAATTGTACATAGTTATTGTTAACTAATTCGGGTTATTGTTGAAGGAAGCCATCTTTCAGAGGCTCCGCTGTTATCATACTGTTAACTGGGTTTAGATCACAAGTTGTACGGTGTGATTGGTGTGGCTGGTATGAGTCTTACCCGGGATTCAAAATCCTCCCTTATTGTGTACGCTCGTCCGGGCACAGTACCTAACTGGAGTCTGGAGGAGGGTCATAGGGGGAGGAGCCAGTGCACACCACCTGATCTGGAAAAGCTTTACTTTTTGTGCCCTGTCTCCTGCGGAGCCGCTATTCCCCATGGTCCTTTCAGGAACCCCAGCATCCACTACGGACTCCGAGAAATAGATTTATCGGTAAGTAAAATCTTATTATATATATATATATATATATATATATATATATATATATAGAGATATATATATATATATAGAGATATATATATATATATATATATATATATATATATATATATATATATATATATATATATATATAAAAAGAATGTCCGGCACTCCAAATAGATCACACAGCTACTGTGGTGCAGTTCTGTAGGAATTTGCATGTACCAGAAGATTGAGCTGCACTCACAGACTTGTAACAAAGAATAAATCCCCGGCGAAGACAAAGAGTCAGACAACCAGGGTACTGTTCCAACGTTTCATGTCTATTTACGACATTTTGTCAAGGACATCCTTGACAAAATGTCGTAAATAGACATGAAACGTTGGAACAGTACCCTGGTTGTCTGACTCTTTGTCTTCGCCGGGGATTTATTCTTTGTTACAAGTCTGAGTGCAGCTCAATCTTCTGGTACATGTGTATATTTTATATATATATATATATATATATATATATATATATGAATTTACTCACCGATAATTCTATTTCTCGTAGTCCGTAGTGGATGCTGGGGACTCCGTCAGGACCATGGGGATTAGCGGCTCCGCAGGAGACAGGGCACAAAAGTAAAAGCTTTAGGACTAGGTGGTGTGCACTGGCTCCTCCCCCTATGACCCTCCTCCAAGCCTCAGTTAGGATACTGTGCCCGGACGAGCGTACACAATAAGGAAAGATTTTGAATCCCGGGTAAGACTCATACCAGCCACACCAATCACACTGTACAACTTGTGATCTGAACCCAGTTAACAGCATGATAACAGAGGAGCCTCTGAAAAGATGGCTCACAACAATAATAACCCGATTTTTGTAACAATAACTATGTACAAGTATTGCAGACAATCCGCACTTGGGATGGGCGCCCAGCATCCACTACGGACTACGAGAAATAGAATTATCGGTAAGTAAATTCTTATTTTCTCTGACGTCCTAAGTGGATGCTGGGGACTCCGTCAGGACCATGGGGATTATACCAAAGCTCCCAAACGGGCGGGGAGAGTGCGGATGACTCTGCAGCACCGAATGAGAGAACTCCAGGTCCTCCTCAGCCAGGGTATCAAATTTGTAGAATTTAGCAAACGTGTTTGCCCCTGACCAAGTAGCAGCTCGGCAAAGTTGTAAAGCCGAGACCCCTCGGGCAGCCGCCCAAGATGAGCCCACCTTCCTTGTGGAATGGGCATTTACAGATTTTGGCTGTGGCAGGCCTGCCACAGAATGTGCAAGCTGAATTGTACTACAAATCCAACGAGCAATCGTCTGCTTAGAAGCAGGAGCACCCAGCTTGTTGGATGCATACAGGATAAACAGCGAGTCAGTTTTCCTGACTCCAGCCGTCCTGGAAATATATATATTCAGGGCCCTGACAACGTCTAGCAACTTGGAGTCCTCCAAGTCCCTAGTAGCCGCAGGCACCACAATAGGTTGGTTCAGGTGAAACGCTGACACCACCTTAGGGAGAAACTGGGGACGAGTCCGCAGTTCTGCCCTGTCCGAATGGAAAATCAGATATGGGCTTTTGTGAGACAAAGCCGCCAATTCTGACACTCGCCTGGCCGAGGCCAGGGCCAACAGCATGGTCACTTTCCACGTGAGATATTTCAAATCCACAGATTTGAGCGGTTCAAACCAATGTGATTTGAGGAATCCCAGAACTACGTTGAGATCCCACGGTGCCACTGGAGGCACAAAAGGGGGTTGTATATGCAGTACTCCCTTGACGAATGTCTGGACTTCAGGAACTGAAGCCAATTCTTTCTGGAAGAAAATCGACAGGGCCGAAATTTGAACCTTAATGGACCCCAATTTGAGGCCCATAGACACTCCTGTTTGCAGGAAATGCAGGAATCGACCGAGTTGAAATTCCTCCGTGGGGGCCTTCCTGGCCTCACACCACGCAACATATTTTCGCCAAATGCGATGATAATGTTGTGCGGTCACCTCCTTCCTGGCTTTGACCAGGGTAGGTATGACCTCTTCCGGAATGCCTTTTTCCATTAGGATCCGGCGTTCAACCGCCATGCCGTCAAACGCAGCCGCGGTAAGTCTTGGAACAGACAGGGTCCGAGGCCATGGGTCCTCTGTGAGCATCTCTTGAAGTTCCGGGTACCAAGTCCTTCTTGGCCAATCCGGAGCCACGAGTATAGTTCTTACTCCTCTCCGTCTTATAATTCTCAGTACCTTGGGTATGAGAGGAAGAGGAGGGAACACATACACTGACTGGTACACCCACGGTGTTACCAGAGCGTCCACAGCTATTGCCTGAGGGTCCCTTGACCTGGCGCAATACCTGTCCAGTTTTTTGTTGAGGCGGGACGCCATCATGTCCACCTTTGGTTTTTCCCAACGGTTCACAATCATGTGGAAGACTTCCGTGTGAAGTCCCCACTCTCCCGGGTGGAGGTCGTGCCTGCTGAGGAAGTCTGCTTCCCAGTTGTCCACTCCCGGAATGAACACTGCTGACAGTGCTATCACATGATTTTCCGCCCAGCGAAGAATCCTTGCAGCTTCTGCCATTGCCCTCCTGCTTCTTGTGCCGCCCTGTCTGTTTACGTGGGCGACTGCCGTGATGTTGTCCGACTGGATCAGCACCGGCTGACCTTGAAGCAGAGGTCTTGCTAGGCATAGAGCATTGTAAATTGCCCTTAGCTCCAGTATATTTATGTGGAGAGAAGTCTCTAGACTTGACCACGTTCCCTGGAAATTTCTTCCCTGTGTGACTGCTCCCCAGCCTCTCAGGCTGGCATCCGTGGTCACCAGGATCCAATCCTGAATGCCGAATCTGCGGCCCTCTAGTAGATGAGCACTCTGCAGCCACCACAGAAGAGACACCCTTGTCCTTGGAGACAGGGTTATCCGCTGATGCATCTGAAGATGCGATCCGGACCATTTGTCCAGCAGATCCCACTGAAAAGTTCTTGCGTGAAATCTGCCGAATGGAATCGCTTCGTAAGAAGCCACCATTTTTCCCAGGACCCTTGTGCAATGATGCACTGACACTTTTCCTGGTTTTAGGAGGTTCCTGACTAGCTCGGATAACTCCCTGGCTTTCTCCTCCGGGAGAATCACCTTTTTCTGGACTGTGTCCAGAATCATCCCTAGGAACAGCAGACGTGTCATCGGGATCAGCTGCGATTTTGGAATATTTAGAATCCACCCGTGCTGTTGTAGCAGTACCCGAGATAGTGCTACTCCGACCTCCAACTGTTCCCTGGACTTTGCCCTTATCAGGAGATCGTCCAAGTAAGGGATAATTAAGACGCCTTTTCTTCGAAGAAGAATCGTCATTTCGGCCATTACCTTGGTAAAGACCCGGGGTGCCGTGGACAATCCAAACGGCAGCGTCTGAAACTGATAATGACAGTTCTGTACTACGAACCTGAGGTACCCTTGGTGAGAAGGGCAAATTGGGACATGAAGGTAAGCATCCTTGATGTCCAGGGACACCATATAGTCCCCTTCTTCCAGGTTCGCTATCACTGCTCTGAGTGACTCCATCTTGAATTTGAACCTTTGTATGTAAGTGTTCAAAGATTTCAGATTTAGAATAGGTCTCACCGAGCCGTCTGGCTTCGGTACCACAAATAGTGTGGAATAATACCCCTTTCCCTGTTGTAGGAGGGGTACTTTGATTATCACCTGCTGGGAATACAGCTTGTGAATTGCTTCCAATACTGCCTCCCTGTTGGAGGGAGACGTTGGTAAAGCAGACTTCAGGAACCTGCGAGGGGGAGACGTCTCGAATTCCAATCTGTACCCCTGGGATACTACCTGTAGGATCCAGGGGTCCACTTGCGAGTGAGCCCACTGCGCGCTGAAACTCTTGAGACGACCCCCCACCGCACCTGAGTCCGCTTGTAAGGCCCCAGCGTCATGCTGAGGACTTGGCAGAAGCGGTGGAGGGCTTCTGTTCCTGGGAAGAGGCTGTCTGCTGCAGTCTTTTTCCCTTTCCTCTACCCCGGGGCAGATATGACTGGCCTTTTACCCGCTTGCCCTTATGGGGACGAAAGGACTGAGGCTGAAAAGACGGTGTCTTTTTCTGCTGAGAGGTGAGTTGGGGTAAAAAGGTGGATTTTCCAGCTGTTGCCGTGGCCACCAGGTCCGAAAGACCGACCCCAAATAACTCCTCCCCTTTATACGGCAATACTTCCATATGCCGTTTGGAATCCGCATCACCTGACCACTGTCGTGTCCATAAACATCTTCTGGCAGAAATGGACATCGCACTTACTCTTGATGCCAGGGTGCAAATATCCCTCTGTGCATCACGCATATATAGAAACGCATCTTTTAAACGCTCTATAGTCAATAAATACTGTCCCTGTCCAGGGTATCAATATTTTCAGTCAGGGACTCTGACCACGCCACCCCAGCGCTGCACATCCAGGCTGAGGCAATCGCTGGTCGCAGTATAACACCAGTATGTGTGTATATACTTTTTAGGACATTTTCCAGCTTCCTATCAACTGGCTCCTTGAGGGCGGCCGAATCAGGAGACGGTAACGCCACTTGTTTTGATAAGCGTGTGAGTGCCTTATCCACCCTAGGGGGTGTTTCCCAACGCGCCCTATCTTCTGGCGGGAAAGGGTATAATGCCAATAATTTCTTAGATATCAGCAATTTTTTATCGGGGGAGACCCACGCATCATCACACACTTCATTTAATTCTTCTGATTCAGGAAAAACTACGGGTAGTTTTTTCACACCCCACATAATACCCTTTTTTGTGGTACTTGTAGTATCAGAAATATGCAAAGCCTCCTTCATTGCCGTGATCATGTAACGTGTGGCCCTACTGGAAAATACGTTTGTTTCTTCACCGTCGACACTGGAGTCAGTGTCCGTGTCTGTGTCGACCGACTGAGGTAATGGGCGCTTTAGAGCCCCTGACGGTGTTTGAGACGCCTGGACAGGCACTAACTGACTTTCCGGCTGTCTCATGTCGTCAACAGTTTTTTGTAAAGTGCTGACACTATCACGTAATTCCTTAAATAAGACCATCCAGTCAGGTGTCGACTCCCTAGGGGGAGACATCACTAATACAGGCAATTGCTCCGCCTCCACACCATTTTCCTCCTCATACATGTCGACACACGCGTACCGACACACAGCACACACACAGGGAATGCTCTGATAGAGGACACGACCCCACTAGCCCTTTGGGGAGAGTTTGCCAGCACACACCAGAGCGCTATATATGTATAGGGACAACCTTATAAATAAGTGTTTCTCCCTTATAGCTGCTATATATGTTTTTATATGCCAAATTAGTGCCCCCCCCTCTCTTTTTTACCCTGTTTCTGTAGTGCAGGACTGCAGAGGAGAGTCAGGGAGACGTCCTTCCAGCGGAGCTGTGAGGGAAAATGGCGCTTGTGTGCTGAGGAGATAGGCTCCGCCCCCTTCACGGCGGCCTCTCTCCCGCTTTTTATGAGGTAAAATGGCAGGGGTTAAATACATCCATATAGCCCAGGAGCTATATGTGATGTATTTTTTACCATAAATAGTGTTTTCATTGCGTCTCAGGGCGCCCCCCCCCCAGCGCCCTGCACCCTCAGTGACCGGAGTGTGAAGTGTGCTGAGAGCAATGGCGCACAGCTGCAGTGCTGTGCGCTACCTTTCTTGAAGACAAGATGCCTTCTGCCGCCGATTTCTGGACCTCTTCACTCTTCTGGCTCTGTAAGGGGGCCGGCGGCGCGGCTCCGGGACCCATCCATGGCTGGGCCTGTGATCGTCCCTCTGGAGCTAATGTCCAGTAGCCAAGAAGCCCAATCCACTCTGCACGCAGGTGAGTTCGCTTCTTCTCCCCTTAGTCCCTCGATGCAGTGAGCCTGTTGCCAGCAGGACTCACTGAAAATAAAAAAACCTAAGTCTATACTTTTATTCTAAGCAGCTCAGGAGAGCTACCTAGATTGCACCCTTCTCGGCCGGGCACAAAAACCTAACTGAGGCTTGGAGGAGGGTCATAGGGGGAGGAGCCAGTGCACACCACCTAGTCCTAAAGCTTTTACTTTTGTGCCCTGTCTCCTGCGGAGCCGCTAATCCCCATGGTCCTGACGGAGTCCCCAGCATCCACTTAGGACGTCAGAGAAACATATACATATATATATATATATATATGCAAAGCGGCCTGACACACACATGTATGCACGGCAGCCTGACACACACACATACACACAGCTACCTGACACATGGGCATGCACGCACAGCATCCTGACACACACAAGAACATATACGCCAGCAGCTTGACACACACACACACACACATATGCACAGCAGCCTGAGACACACACACACACTCGCATATAGGCACAGTGGCCTGACACACACACACACACATATACGCACAATGGCCAGACACACACCCACATACACGCACAGTGGTTTGACACACACACTCACATATACGCAGAGCGGCCTGACACAAACACATATACAAACATATGCACAGTGGCATGACACACATACGTACATATATACACAGCTGTCTAACACACAAATGCACATATACGCACAGTGGCCTGACACACACAGCAGCTTAACATATGCCCCCACACACACATACACACACACATATGCAAAGAGGCCTGGCACAGACACACACTGACGCATAGTGGTGGTACACACTCACATACGCACAGTGGCCTGACACACAAACACATATATGCACAGCGGCCTGATATTCTGTACACACACACACACACACACACACACGAGCACAGCGGCCTGGCGCACACACACATTAACGCACAGTGGCCTGGCACATACACATACGCACAACGGCCTGACACATGCACTCACATATACGCACAATGGCCTGACACACACACATATATGCAAAGTGGCCTGGAACACACATGCACACAGCGGCCTAGCACATAAACTCACATGTAGGCACAGCAGCGTGATGCGCACACACATACGCACAGTGACCTGACACAAATATATGCACAATGGCCTGACACACACAGCAGCCTAACATACACCCACACACATAAGCACAGAGACCTGGCACAGACCCACAATGACGCACAGTGGCCTGACACACAAACACATATATGCACAGCAGCTTGATATACTGTACACACACATATGCACAGCGGCCTGGCACACACATTTATATGCACAATGGCCTGACACACACACTCACATATACGCACAATGGCCTGACACACACACACTCACATATGCACATCAGCCTGAGACACACACAACGGCCTGACACACACACTCTCACATGTAGGCAGAGTGGCCTGAAACACACACACACTCACATATACGCACAATGGCCTGACACACACCCACATATACGCACAGCGTCTTGACACATACAAACATATGCACAGTGCCCAAGGCACACATACACACATCTGTCTGATGCACAAACGCACATATATGCACAGTCGCCTGACACACACACAGCAGCCTAACATATACCTATACACACACACGGAGGCCTGTCACAGACGCACACTGAGGTGCAGTGGCGTTACACACAAACACATATATGCACAGCGGCCTGATATACTGTACACACACACATACGCACAGCAGACTGGCACACACACACACACACACACACACACTAACGCACAGCGGCCTGTCAAACACACATACGCAAAGTGGCCTGACAACCACATATGCACATATATATGCACAGCGGCCTGACACACACACTCACATACGCACAATGGCCTGACATACACACACACTCGCATATATTCACAATGGCCTGACACACACACACACTCACATATACGCACAATGGCCTGACACACACATACACACTCACATATATGCACAACAGCCTGATACATACACTCACATATATGCACAGTGGCCTAACACAAACATATATGCAAAGCAGCCTGGCACACACATGCGCATATACACACAGTGGCCTAGGACACACGCACATATATGCGCACCGGCCTGACAAGCACAATCACATACATATGCAGTGGCCTGACACACACATACACACAGTGGCCTGACACGCACATGCACATATAGGCATAGCGGCCTCACATGCACAGCAGCATGACACACATATGCACAATGGCCTGACACATACACGCACATATATGAACAGCGGCCTGACATACGCATATATAAGCACAACGGCCTGACACACACACAATCAGCCAGACACACATACACACACAGTGGCCTGACACACACACTTACATGTGAGGGGCAGCACCAGACTCTCTCACCTCTGTAATTCTGTCCTCCTGTTGCCAGACTGTGGGGTCAGGAGTCTCCTCTCCCACTGCTCCTACGGGCTCTTTAAATGTCCGTGGAGGGAGTCTGCCCCTGGCAGTCCCCATGCCCTGAGCCACCAGCCTCTCTTTGCCCCGCTGCAAGTTCCCAATCATGTCCTCGGGCAGCCGGTTCAGCGTGTCCTTGGCTTTCCGCAGTGCCTTCACGTGTTCCTCACAGATCCAGGCCAGGTTCCCCTCGTCATCCTGATCCTGTGCTTTGGGGCCAGCCGGGGACCACTGCGGAAGGCTGCTGGAAGAAGACCCTGATCAGGAGCTTTGGGGACATATATGCACACACGCACACATTTACGCACATCGGCCTGACACACACAAACATATGCACAGTGGCCTGAAACGCACACGTGCACATTTACGCACAGCGGCCTGACACACACACACAAAGCACAGCATCCTGACACACACACACATATATATGCACAGCGAATGACACACACACACACACACACACACACACACACACACACACACACATTTGCGCCATGCTCTCACCTCTATAATTCTGTCCTCCTGTTTCTGGATTGTGGGGTCAGATGGCTGCTTTCCCAGCAGGTGGCGGAGGCATTAGGTCAGAGAGAGACGTGAGGGGGGGGGGGGGGGAGGAATTAAGCCAGAGAGAGATGGAAGGAGGGGAGAGGGGATTAGGTCAGAGAGAGGTGGGGGGCATTAGGCCAGAGAGAGATGGGAGGAGGTGGGGGGACATTAGGACAGAGAGAGAGATGGTAGGAGGAATGGGGGATTATCCAAAGAGACGGGAGGAGGGAAGGGATTAGGCCAGACAGATGGGAAGAGGAGGGGAGGGATTAGGCCAGGAAAAGACTGGAGGAGGGGAGGATTAAACCAGAGAGAGACAGGAAGAGAGGGGATTAGGCGAGAGACAGACGGGAGGAGGGGAGGATTAGGCCAGAGAGAAACATGAGGAAGGGGGGATTCGGCTAGAGAGAGACGGGAGATGGGGGGAATTAGGCTAGAGAGAGACGGGAGATGGGGGGAATTAGGCTAGAGAGAGACGGGAGATGGGGGGAATTAGGCCAAAGAGATACACGAGGGGGAATTAGGCAAGACAGAGGTGGGAGGGAATTAGGCCAAAGAGATACACGAGGGGGAATTAGGCAAGACAGAGGTGGGAGGGAATTAGACCAGTGAGAGACGGGAGGGTGGGATTGGAATTAGACCAGTGAGAGACGGGAGGGTGGGAGGGGAATTAGACCAGTGAGAGACGGGAGGGTGGGAGGGGAATTAGACCAGTGAGAGACGGGAGGGTGGGAGGGGAATTAGACCAGTGAGAGACGGGAGGGTGGGAGGGGAATTAGACCAGTGAGAGACGGGAGGGTGGGATTGGAATTAGACCAGTGAGAGACGGGAGGGTGGGAGGGGAATTAGACCAGTGAGAGACGGGAGGGTGGGAGGGGAATTAGACCAGTGAGAGACGGGAGGGTGGGAGGGGAATTAGACCAGTGAGAGACGGGAGG